>NC_046657.1:46281365-46309766 GCF_010883055.1 Belonocnema kinseyi
AATTAAAAAATATTATATCAAAATGAATGACTAGCTGACTAACTTTAAATAGAAATAGTTAAAATTTCAACTCAAACAATTAGTTTTCTTCAAAAAATAAACTTTGAATAAAGTACATAAATTTAAAAAAATCTTTTTAAATTTTTTTCGACAAAATAGTTAATTTTTTAAACAAAAAATTAAACTTTCATCCAAAAAGCTAAACTGTATACTACTTTATATAAATTAATGAACCATCAACCAAAAAAAAAAAAACGTTAACAAAGTAGTTCTACTTCCAACCATAAAAGTGCAATTTTTAAAATACACTAAAATATTTCAAATGCTTTAAAATCTCACACTATATTACTGTAATTGCTAAAATTGTTAAAATTCTTGAAAATTCCTTTGAATTATAAAAATAGATTGGAAATTCATTAACATCTTCCTAAACATCCTCGAATATTTAAAATCCTTTAAAATCTTTTAAAATCTCTTGAAAATTTTCAAACCTCTTAAAAATTCCTTGAAATTTTAAAAATACCCTGAAATATTTCAAATCTTTTACAATCTCATACTATATTATTGAAATCAATTAAAATTCCTTGGAATCTATTAAAATATCCTAAAATATATTAAATCTTTCAAAATCACATATTACATTACTGTCATCAAATGAAAATTCTTTGGAACATTTTAATATACTCTTAAATACTGCAACATCTCCAAAATATTTTGACATATCTGGACCTTTTTTTAAAAGATTTTTAAAGTACTTCTTTAAAATTCTTTGTAATTTTTAAAAATTATAAAAATAAGATGAAAATTCCTTGACATCTTTTGAAAAAACGTCAAATGCTTAAAATCTTAAAAATCTTTTAAAATCTCTTGAAATTTATTTCAACTCTTGAAAATTCATTGAAATCTTAAAAACACCCTGAAATATTTCAAATCCTTTGAAATCTCATTCTAAATGATTGAAATCAATCGAAAATTCTTTGGAATCTGTTAAAATATCCTGAAATATATCAAATTCTTTAAAATCTTTTTGGATTTTTCAAAAATAATCCTCCCAAAATTTTTTAATACTTTGATATTCCTATGAATTATAAAAATAATTTTTGAAATCCTTGAAATCTTTTAAAACATCTTCAAATAATTAAAATTTCTAACAAATCTTTTGATATTTCTTTTAAATTTTTAAGGCTCTTGAAAATTCCTTGAAATTTAAAAAATACCCTGAAATATTTCAAATCTTTTAAAACATACTCACATATTTAAAATCCTTGAAAATCTTTTGAAATCTCTTGAAATTTTGTAAAGCTTCAGATTGAAATTTAGAAAAGAGAAAAATTTCAAAACGTTACATATTGAAAAGTTTGTAGATTAGATGTTTGAAAATGGGATGAATAAAAATTCAAAGCTTTCGAAATTTAATATTCAAAAAATGTCACCTAAGAAATGTCAATAATTTTCAACTCGATGGGATTCAAGTCTATAAAATTTGAATTGTAAACCTGAAGTTTATTTACAAAGAATTAGGAATCATAAATAAATTGAAGGCGTTCAAAATTTAAAAGTATTTTTTTCAAAAAAAGATATATAATTTTATAATTATATACAAAAATTGTTTTAGAAATAGTTAACCTTTCACTCGAGTAATTTCTATTGAAACATTAAATTTCAGTCTGAAATAATTTCATTTATAGATTTTCCAATTGAAAAACATACATTTAAATTTCGAACGCTTTCAATTTATTTGTGATTATTAATCTTTTCTAAATAAACTTCCAAATTTACAATCAAAAATTTAAAGACTTGAATCCCATCGATTTGAAAATTATTCTTAATGAATAGTTGAAAATTGTTGATACTTCAATTTCGAAAGGTTTGAATTTTTATTGATCCCATTTTCAAAACTCTATTCTACAATCATTTCAATATTTAAAGTTTTGAAAATTTCAATCTGAAGTTTTACAAAATTTTAAGAGATTTCAAAAGATTTTTAGGGATTTTAAATATTTGAGGATCTTTTAAAAGATGTCAAGGAATTTTTAATTAATTTGTTTAATTTACAGGAATTTCAAAGAATTGAAAAAGTGTTGTAAGGGTTATTTAAAAATTTTTGAAAAAATTCTTTGAAAAGTATTAATATTTTTAAATGAATAATTTTATTGTTTGTTTCACTAAAAGAATTTGTAACATTTACTAAGCTTTAAAATTTTTTATTCAAATTATGAGTTTTGAGAATGAAAATATTTCAAATCTTCAGTCCATCAAAATTGAGTGCTCATAAAATTCAAGCCTTTAAAAGTAAAAAACGAGGAAATTTTATAAATAATTTCATTAATTTTATGAAATTAATTTATAAATACAGCTAGTTTTGATATATCCTATTTAAAATTTCTAATTTTTTCAATTTACAAACTATTAGGCTTCTTAAATTTGTACGTTTTTCAAGTAATAAATTAAAAAAATTGTATTCCCATTGAAGAGGCGGTACATTCTAAAATTTTCATTCCATTCAAAACTACTAAAATGAGAAATATTTAAATTCAAAATCTGCTGCCTACAAAATCAAATTCTAATTCAGTTTGTAAATGTAAAATTATTTCTTCAAAGTCATTGAAACATTTGAAGACTTTTCCCTCTGTCCAGGATTCTTCAAATAATCGCCTAAATTTTAAGTGACTAAATTTTTCCGTGTAGATAGGAATTTGCAACTTTGATAAAATACTAACTTTAGGCTGACAAAAAAATCAAATAACTCAAGAAACTATAAACAAATTATAGATTTATTGCGTCGGTAAGTTTTTGGTGGCAAGAAATTAAAATTTTTAAATAGATTTGAAAAAAGTGTTTTTAATTTTGAAATAATTATGCAACACTCAAAAGTCATTTCATTCCTAAAATTATTAAAAGGTTATAAATTTATTGCGTCTTTAACTTTTTTGGCTTATTATTTGTATGTATTAATCTACTCAAAATTAAACTACTTCGATTTTTTTTAACCGAACTTAGAAATAACAATAAGTATTCCTGCTAAATACAGGAATTCTTTATTCAATAAGGAAATATTACTTTTTTGGATTCGGCTACATAAAAGTTGATTTCTAAAAAGTTAAAAATGTTGTTAATTGAACCTTATTTAATTTAAATTAGAGTTGTAAGAAATAGTTGTATTTTGTTTATAAAAAATTTTCGTGTTCGATAACAGCAGTTTTCGAATCACAAAAACGGTAAAATTCATGAAAGTTATAATTAAAACAAAATAGTTTTGAAAATATAAAATGATCATGTGTAATTCTAATTTAAACTAAATGAGTTTTAGGCAAAAGATTTTTCAACTTCAGAAAAAAATGGTAATCTAGTCGAATTCAAAGAATTAATTTTTCCTGAATGAAAAACAAATTCCTTTATTAGGCGGGAATTTTAAAAATTCAATTCATTAATCATTGAAAATGTCCTGAACTACAAATGGTTAACATTTTGGCAAACACCCATATATTTAAATATATTTTTTTATTATGTAAATAATAAAAAATAAATATATGACAGCATAAAACAAAGTTATGAGCTTTCAAAAATGCTTACAAATATAATTATTACATTTTCTTGATAATTAAAAAAAAATTTATGCGTTTTTAAAGCAAAATATTGAAGAAAAAAGAATTCAATAAAATTTTTAAAAAGTTTATTGAGAATCCATTTCATTTTATGAAGAAACAATAAAAAAAAGACACTTAAACATTTGTAAATAAAATAATTGAGAATGTAAGTAGGAAGCAAACAAATATTTTTCAGCCGAACACCATGAGATCGATTTTAACCAGCTATTTCTTGCACTAAACGTTTCTTTACAGAATTCTTGTTTCTTTTGATTTCTAAGTATTTTATATTTAAAATTAAAATAAAGTATTGAGCATTTTTTTAAAATAGGTAATATTTAAACTAGCGATCAATTTTTGGTACATATTTTAAATTATTTTTTAGGAATTGTTATTTTAAATTAAAATAAAAATTTTTACAAAGTTTTACAAAGGTTTTTAAAAATCAGAAAATATTTATTCGCCACTGAGGTTATTAAAGCGTTTTTTAACTTAAAAGTTCTTCATTTTTTATATGCTTTAGATAGTTTTTAAATGGATTCAATTTAAAAAAAAAGTATTGAGCCCTTTGTAAAAGAAGTGAAGTTCAATTATTTTTTGCATATTTTAAGTTTTTGTTTTAGGAAAGTAATTCCACATTCAAATCTTTGTAAAAAAAGGTATGATAAAAGAATTCGATCAATTGAAAACTGTGCGGTTTACGAAAATTTTCGTATAGCAGAACATAATGTTTTGTTATTGATGTTATTAAAGCATTTTTGTACTTGCAACTTTTCTTTATTATTTATTACTTTTGGGTGGGTTTTAGGCGTTTTAATTATTCAAAAACAAAAAATTATTAAATGCCTCGTTAAATAAGTGAAACTTACTTCGCTTTTTCAAATATTTTAAATTATTGTTTAAGAAATGTTATTTTGCATTAAAAACTTAGTAAGAGAGTATTATATACAATAAAAGAGTTGCATAAATTGAAAACTGCCCATTTTACGGGGAATTTTTATTTATTTTTCATTACCTTTAGATATTTTAAAACATTTTTAAATATATTAAGAAAAAAAAGTATCGAGCCTTTTTTGAAATAAGTAAAATTCAATTCTAAAATTTTTGTAAATAAAAAATGGCAAGTTAAAGTTGAATTCAATAACTTTTAGTTTGAAGTCGGTTAAGGCTCATCATATGACTTGGTACGACCCTGCCTTGAAATTCTTACACAAAATTTTGTCACCGAGATCAAAGTGCTTCGATAGCGAAGTCGGTAGAGCGCGCGGTTAGGACACACTATTTTAGGTAGTTTAGGCAGGGAGGGTTCAATCCTCGGCGAGTGCGAATTTTCAAAGTGTCTAGGCGTACGATTACATGTGTAAGTAACAGTGTGCGCGAATTACGTACTTTAATAATTTGAAAAATGAAGATTATATAACAATAATTTCGAAAACAATTTTTTTTTAGAAATAGTGTTCAGTTGAGGCACTAGTCTGTTGCTCCGATTCTACATATTCTGATATTTAGAAAATATATTCTTAAGGTGTATCAGAAATGATTTCTTGGTTGTAAACTATATTCTGCATTTGAATAATCTCTATATGAAGTGACACAATAAAGGTTTAGAATAATAAAATGCGAAATTCTATCTAAGAATACATTTTCTCATAATAAGGCAGTTAGAGGAAGAAAAAAACTTATTTATGCAAATAATGATTATCGACGGACACATTTAGGTTTTACAGCAGAAGTTTGACTTTTAACTTTCTCTGCCGGTAATCATGCAATCTGTTTTACCCACAGGCCCCTAGAAGTTCGAAGTTGTCTACACGCTGCGCTAGTGCTGCTTTGACACAGCTGATACCAGAAAGATACGTATCTCAGACCAAATATGTTTATTTGCATTTCAAGTGCAAACATTAGTTTTTGCATTATTTGTGCATAATTCTCGTGAGCGATTTTTGTCGTTTTGCCCCACTTTGATAAATATAAACCTCATAACTAGCCCATTGACAATATTGCAAATTGCTTGCAGGGTTTGACGACAGCACTGTCGGTATTTCTCCAAAATGGTAATTAAAAAAAAACTTTTTTAATATTCTAATTATTTAGGACCAGAGACACATTCTTGCATGCCTTATATTTATCGTGCCAAATTTTTAACACGATATCTCATTCCGTGTGGACGTAAGTTGGGAAAGAAAACTTCACTGGTGTTTTCTTCAAAAAATTTTTTCTCAAATTTTCCACCGGATCAAAGCAGAGACATGGACTTTATTACCTCCTCTTTCATTTTTTAAACTTTCAGAGCGATACCTCATTTCGTTTAGACGTAAGTTGGGAAAGAAAAATTGACGACCAGGTTTGGTCACGTGACCCTCTCGTCACATGGCCTTAAGAAAATGTACGCTTGTTCCAAGCATACGGTAGCAAGTACTTATTTATTTGGACCACACTCATATTCTATCGTTCCGATTCGTACCTGCGATTGACTTGATTCAAGTAATATTTTCTTGATTCAAGAATAATTTTTTTTTCAGTGTAGTGAACTCTCGATTTTGGTGAAAGTCGATTTTTTTCGATAAAAATAGCAAGTGCAGCTGAAATTGCTGGGAAATCACGAAGCCCGGAAGCGACATGAGGATCGTGAGAGAATATTTGAGGGCAGCTCCGCAAATGTTTGCGTTCTCGCGACTTGAAATTAAATCGAGCTGGGGATCACTCTTGAAATTCCGCGACATCAGCCACCATGGATGGTCGATTTATCGATTTCTCCCTTTTTGAAAAATCATGAATCGTGATTTTTCCACGATCTGGTCGTGCCTCGTTGAAAACTGACAATGTGCAAATCGCAGCCCAAATTGGCGAGAACGGAACCTCTGTACGAAATAAGTCCTCAGGCGATGCATGTTCTGAGGAAAAGGCTCCTTTTGCTCAGCAAATCGACTTTCGTCGACTACTCGAAAACGTTTCTCGATAATCACGGGTTTGCCGAGACCAGCTCAATTATCCTTTGCATACAAAGTGAGAAATTTTTCTACAATATTTTAAAACATATAGTAAAGTTTAAAGTTCATTTTCTCAAAATTTGATTTGACGAATCCCAAAAGAGCAAATTAAAAAAAAAAAGATTTTGACCTTGCTTACGTCACGTTTTTTTAATTATGCTCAGACCAGATTAATTATTCTATACATAAAAAGTGAGAAATTTTTCTACAATCATTTAAAAAATATTGTAAGTTCAAACTGCGTTTTCACGAAAATTGATTGGACGAATTCCCAAAGAACAGATTTATAAAACTAGTTTTTGGATTTGTGTACATTAGAATGTTTTTTCATTGTATTGCTCAGACCAGCTCAATTATACTTTCTATAAAAAGTTAGAATTGCCGACAAAATTATTTGAAAAAAAATAATTTGAACCTTGCGTACGCTACTCCATTTTTATGATAATACCGATACCAGCACAATCATTATCCTCTGCATAAATAGTAATACAGTTTTCTAGAATTTTTTGTAACATATAGTGAAGTTTAAAGTTCATTTCTTAAAAAATCGATTTTGGCAATTTCAGAAAAACAGATGTCCAAAAATTGTTTTTGGCCTTGCGTACTCCCAACGTTTTTAAATAAATAATACGAAAATTTAAATAAAATTAAAAAAGAATAAAATAAAAATTAAAAATAAAATAATACAAAAATATTTAATTAAATAGTTGGACTTCTTAGTCTAAAAAGTATTACTTTTCACACAAAAATTAAACATTTGAATTTTTATAACAAAATAATATTTTGGTGTTGAAAAAGAATGAAATTAATAAGAAAAAAAAATACTAAACATGAATAATTTCTAATACAAAATAAAAATTTGCATTCACTATTTATTTTGTAGTTTCATTTCTTTATCAGGTTATATGAATATAATTTCCCAGAAATTCTTGAGAAAATTAAAAAATAATTTAATAAATTTATTTCGAATCTAAATTTCAACCAAAAAGTTAATTCTCAAACCAGATATTTAATTTTTAATCCAATGATGAATCATCAGCAAAATACATAAATTTTGAAACAAATAGCTGAATTTCCAAACAAAGATTTTATTTTTACCAGAAAAATAAAGTTTTAACAAAATACATGCATTTTTACAAAACTAGTCGAATTTTCAAGTAAAAATAATCAATTTTTTAACAAATAGTTAAATTTTCAAACATCCTATGAAATTTTCAGTTAAAAACATTAATTTTTAACTGAAAAAAAGAAATTTCAATAAAAACTTTAAATTGCGAATAAATAAAACATTTCAATAAAATACATGAATTTTCAACTAAGAAACACGAATTATAAGCAAACATGAAATACTTCAATTTTTAGTTAAAAAAATTAGATTTTAATCAAAAAACGAATTTGCAACAAAAAATTAGATTTTTAATTGAAAACATTAATTTTCAATGTAAAACCTATTTTTTTAACAACAACAAAAGGAAGTTTCAACAAATTAGTTTAGTCTTTAACCAAGACGATGCATTTTCTTTTAAAATTATGAATCTTCAACCAAAAAATGAATTGTTTAGATATAGCTCAACTTTCATCCAAGGAGTTTCATTTCAAATCAAACATATAACACTTGATATTTCAACAAAAAAAGATTTTCCAACATTTATTTTTTATTTTTTAGGTTTATTTGTTAATAAAGTTATTAAAATTTAATATTCCTATGATTAATGAAAAAATTCATAAATATTCTTAAAAATTTAGAATAGTTCCAATTTAAAGATGATTTCTCAACGAAAAATGCAATTGTTGATATTTTGATCCAATTTTTTTTATTTCTAATAGAAAAATATCAATTTATACTGAAATTAAAATTTTCAACAGAACAGTTGAGTTTATGACCAAAAAAGATCATTTCTTAATCATTTGTTTTCATAACCATTACACAATTATATTCAGCAAAAGAAATATATTAAAAAAAATTATTCTAGTTGAAAATTTATCTCTTCGGCTGCACATTTTGTTTTCAACTAAATTTTAAGTATTCAGTGATTGGTTAACAAATGATCTTTTATAGTTGAAAATTCCACCTTTTTTCGTTTAAAATTCGGCTTTTTCGGATGGAGCATTACCATTTTAGTTTCAAATTGATCACTTTGTTTGAAAATATAATTTTTTGAAAATTTATTTTCTTGGTTAAACTTCTTCCTTCTGGTGGAAATTGCGTGTTGAGCTTTATGTGTCTAGCAGGACTTCTAAATATCACAAAAAAGTAAAGCATACTCCTAGTCGGCACTTGTGTGGTTGAAAATTACTCTTTTCTTTGTAAAAATTTAATTTATTGATCAATAATTCAACTACTTATTTTAAAGTTAAACTGCTTTGCCGGCCACTTATTTAAAAAAATTCCATTTATTGAAAATATAAATATTTCATTTTTGGTTAGAACAATATTTTATTAAGTTAAAAATTAAAATTATGGGTTGAAAATGTTTCTTTTTTAATTTAAAAGTAATCTATCTTGTTAAGTGCTTGTCTTATGTAGTAGAAAAGTAACGAAAATCATAAAACATTTTCTATTTAATGTAATACTATTTACATGAAACATTTAGACCTGACTTCAAATTGTCAACATTATATCTCAGGTTTACATTTGTCTAAGATTAATTATGTGAAGAATTGCGGTTTATATTGCGCACTGTAAAACACCCTGAGATTGTGGGGCGTTTACCTACTGGAACTTCATTTATTTCTTCTCGGGTCAAAAAAGTAACCTTGCCGTTTTCCATGTTTATTTTCGCCCGTTTTTTATTGCGATTAAGACATGCATACAATCCAGCAAGAGCATTGTGGGTCGCCAATATAGCAAATACGTCACCATCAGTTGTCGATAACACAATCTGTTCTTCGGTTGGCATAGGTGCATACTTACATCTTTCAATTTGCACGAAAAGTAGCTTATTTGAAGGAAAAGTGTATCTGCGAAGTTCAAAAATCCGGTGCGAATTCTCTAACGAGATGAGCTGAATAAACCTTAGTTGTTCTAGTCCACAGCCCACTCCGCCAGCAGTAGGTAGCCTTGTAGGAGGTCTCAAGGTCCTTTCAAGAGGAGCCATGGTCCTGGTGGGGTGAACCCTGTGTCTGGCAGGAGAAACAATGTGCCTAGCAGGAGCATCAATGTGCCTGGCAGGAGGAGCAATGTGTTTACAAGAAGGATCAATATGCCTGGCGGGAGAATCAATATTCCTGGCAGGAGGAACAATGTGCTTGGCAGGAGAAAGAGATCTCTCAAGTGAATGTTTTCTTCCAGATAAATGATCGAATATAGAACAAGAAGGTCGGTCAGGACGAATACCAGGAATAGGTTCCCCATTAGGCAAACAATCAAACTGTGAACTTAACTCTGCAATAAGAAAGAAAGGATTACGATTTTTAAGTACGTTGGTATTTCAGTAAACCATTGTTGTAATGTTGTGAGGCGAGTGTATATGTCGTAGCCTTTTAGAAAATTGACAGATCATGAAATAGCTAGAGAGTTCATGAACTTTGACTCTTGTTCTAACTATTCAAGCCATTTCATAAAATAACTAACTTGCTATCGAGTACAAGGTATAATAAATTTCAATGAATATCATTGGAAAAATCACTGATACTTTTGGAAACTTTTTCGATTTATGTAAGTGGTTATCCACTTTTTAAATAAGTTGAAGAACGTACTTAAATTAAGTAACCGTTCAAGGGGAGGGGGGTCGAGACATTTTTCTACGATTTATTACGCAAATTTGCAAAGTTTTTTTCAGAAGATTTTTTTTTTAGTTAGAAATTTCATTACTTAGTTGAAAATTTACATTTTTCTTAAAAAGTCATCCTTTTTGGTTGCAAATTCAATTGGAATTTTGTTAGGTGAAATTAAAATTTTTTGTGTTGAAAATTTGTTTTTTCAATTTAAAGATTCACCTGTTTATTAGAATTTTCTTCTTTTTTTTGGCAAAGATGCAACTGATGCTTTTTCTTTAAATTTTTCTCTTTTATTCTAAAATTTACCTGCTGCAACGAAATTTTTATGTTTTCTTTGATAAAAATGGAACTGTTTAGTTGAAAATTCCATTATTTTGTTGAAAAGGCATACTTTTTGGTTGAAAATTATGTTTTGGTTAAATATTGAACTATTTCGTAGAAAATTTATTTTTTGCTTCAATTTATATTTTGGTGTTAAGTAACGAACTAAAATATTTTCTGGATTCAAGTTTTAATTTTAAAAAATGATTCGTTTTTTAATGTGTGCTCTGCTAGCACCTCCACAACGGAATGTTATTATTTTATTTATGCCAGAATTTTGGGCTTTTTCGGGCCCTTCAAAAATGCAAAAATTAAAATTTAAAAAACAACCCCTTTCTTCTATAAACTATTCTTAAAATTAAATATGAACCGAAAGTAAATGTGAGCATAGCAGAATTTTTGTCTTTTTTTGGGTTCTTCTTGGGCACTAACACCGATTTTTGGGCTCTCTTATTTTTCTCTTAATAAAGGACTTTTTGCTTGGGGGTACTGTCCGCCCACACTTCCACTAGAGCAAATTTAAAAATCAACAGGGCCAGAATTATGGCCTTTTTTGGGCTCTTAAAATGTGCAAAAAAATATTTTTCGAGAACAACCCCTGTCTCCCACATATTACACCTGAATAATTTACGCACCCAGCATGAACTTAAGAATATGCGAATTTCATGCAATTTTTGGCCTTTCCAAAACACTCACGAATTATTTGAAAGAATCAACCCGAATCCCTACAAAAATATGAAAAAAATACCGCTGATGCATGTAACAAAATCCTGCTCGGCTGCCTTCAACCAAAAAATCCATAAAAACATCAATTAAGAATAAGTAAGACAAACACTTTTTCAAAAAAGTTGTTCACATAGTCATCTCCAAGGTAAAATTAAACAACATTCAAAAACTACCCCTATCACATTTAACGAACCACGTCTCAACCTCCATCAGCTAAAACTGCTAAAACAAACTCAAATTAACAATAACCACTCCAAACAACTTTCAAATAATCTAGTTAATAAATCTATTTCCACATTAATATTCCATATCAGCTATGAAAGTCTTTTATCTCATAGGAATCTAGTCTCACCTTTCATCAATTAAAACGGTAAAAAATACTTGAAATGAAAAATAATCATCACAGGTACCTTTCCAAGCTTCTAGTAGATATATTTACCCTCACAGTACAATTCCACAACCAATGAATTAAGGCGTTAAAAAATATTTCAAGTCAAACGTAAGCAGTACACATAGCTTTCCAAGTCTTTAGTTGATACATCGACCATCACAGTAATATTCCACAACCCCTAAGATCTACTCCTATCACATTTAAAGAAGCACCTTTCACCTTCTTTTAATTGAAACGGAAAAAAATACTTTTGATTAAATATAATTATTTCATGCAGATTTGCAAGCCTTTCGTAGAAATATATGCCCTCACATTAATATATGCCCTTCCATTAATTGAAAGGGTAAAAAATATTTCAAGTTGAATATAATCATTCTAAATAGATTTCCAGGACTCCAGTTGATATGTATACCCACAAAGTAACATTCAACAATCCCGAGGAACTACCCCTATAAAATTTAAAGAAGCAAGGCTCACCTTCCGTTCATTGAAACAGTAAAAAATATTTCCAATAAAATATAATCACTATCTCTAGTACTTCGTTATTCCGACGGGTACTTTTGCGGCAAACCTGCAGATCGAATGTACAAGGTCACTCATGTGTTTTACATGGACGATCTTAAGATCTATGCTAAAAACAAAGAGCAACTACATCTAGCTCTAGAAATTGCCGAACGATATTCTAAGGTAATTGGAATGGCATATGAGTTAGACAAATGCGCCAAAGTTTATTTAAAGCAAGGAAAACTTAATGGCATCGCTGAAGACCCTGAACTCGTCGATAGAAGCGCTATACGACGTTTTTGCGCTGGAGAGACATATACATACCTGGGCGTGTCACAAAGCCGCATTCAGGATGCGATATCTATAAAGGATACTCTTCGAAGCAGATACAAACGTCTCATCCGACAGATTTGGTCTTCCGAACTGTCGGCGAGGAACAAAGTATCTGCAACGAACATGCTTGCCGTCCCGTTAGTGCTCTATTCATTTGGAGTGGTTCCATGGACGAAGAACGAGCTCAGATCCATTGATATCGGGGAACGAAAGGTTAGGCATATGAAAAAAAGCATGCAGCTTAAGTATTCTGTTCCGTGACTCTACATCTCACGCCGTCAAGGTGGTCGCGGAATATTGAATCTTGAATGTCTTCACCATATGATCATTCTGGGCACAGCACATAGAGTCGCAAATGGAAGAGACCCTCTTCTTAAAATGGTCAGGAAGCACGAAAAAGTGCGCGAAGGAGCGTTTCTGTACAAAGCAGCGGAGGAGGCTGCTGAAACACTCGGACTTGACTTCAGTATTAGGGGTGAGCAAAATGCATCAAATCTAATCCATCTCGAGTACTCACTCCTGAAAGCCCGGCTTAAGAAAGCACAAGAGAAAAACTTTCGTGAACAGCCCCTCGATAAGAGGATGCACAAAATGTTTCACATAAATGTGGAGGATCAGTCAATTTTGTGCGAGCTAACTTTTGCTTTCCTTAAATCACCCGTATTGAAGTCTGGTACGAAGCGTTTCATTTTGGCATGTAAATACGCTGTCATTTCCACCTTAATATACCGTTGCCAGATTTTGAGCTAAGACATTCCCGATGATAGTTGCAGGGCGTGTCATGCACACCCCGAGCATTTAGCTCACATACTACCTACTACCACAGGTTACGGCATTAACCTTAATATCGTTCCTCTAAATGCTCCTAGGGAAATCGAGTCAATTGTCAAGAATGAGAAGTGCCGCATATACTGGAACTTTATATTCTTGACAATTGTTTCTGTTGCACACTCGAGGCCTGACGTGGTTCTTATTGACTTCGAGAAGCGAGCCATGTTCGTTATCGAATTTTCGACACCAGCTGACAAAAACATCATAGCCAAGGAGAATAAAAAGAAAGAGAGAAAGAAAAAAGAAAGAAAAGAGACCTTATAAGGGAGTTGCAACGATTGCACCCGGAATATTCTGTTAAACTAATCGTCCTTATCATCGGCGTTTTTGGGGGTCCAAAGCTTTCACTGGTTAATAGCCTGAAAAGCATCCCTGAGGGTCAACAATATGCTAAAACACTTGCGGAAAATATGCAGAAGGCAGTACTCTTTGGATCGCTCCGTGTTCTGTTGAAATAAAAAATAATTACTTCAGAACATTTGTAAAATCTCTTTGTAATAAATCTGCCCGCAGGATACTATTTTACTACTACCTATTACATTCAACGAATGAAGTCTTAGCTGCCTTCAACTAAAACTTTTAAGTTAAAAATAATCACTCCCAAGAACTTGCGAAGCTTCTAGTGAATATTTTTATTTTTACAGTCACATTTCAGATCCCTTATGAACTACCCCTATTACATTTAATGAAAATTTTTTACTATTTACCTGACAAGTATCCTTAAAACCAAAAATGTCAATTGCTCCTGAAATCGACCTTTTGTGCACTGTATTCTTGTGGGTTTTTTTCTACTTAAAATCAGTTGAATTGGTCTATAGGAATACTTATCGACATTTGTTAGTAGAGTTTACATTATTTAAGCAAATGGAATTTGCCTAACTCTTTGAGAGGCACAGTTTTTCATGATGATTACAAAACATTTTTTTGCCGAAATTCGTTTTTGTTTCCCTAAAAAGTATTACTATTGGTCAAGAGTGATATTTATTAACAATGATTCATTAATTCAAAATTATTACAATAAATGGTATTTGTTTACTCTATGAGCAATCAATTAAACAACAATGACAAATATTCCATTAAAGAAATATTAGTAATTTGCGATAGAAATTATTTAAACAAATTCGATCTGTTTCAATAATGTAAAATTAATGAAAGAGTATTAATAAATATTCCACCAAACAAATAGTAAACAATTTGAGTAATAAAATATGGGTAATTTGAAGCAAAAAAAATGAAAATACAGTGTTCAAAAGGTAGATTTCATGAAGAATTGACATTTTTGGTTTTAAAGGTAGTTTTCAGGGTATTGATTATATTGAATTAGAAATATTTTTTACCATTCAAAATGATTGAGGGTGAGGCTTGCTTCATTGAATGTGACTTAGACTAAAGTTCTGCAAATCTGTAATGATTATATTAAATTAGAAATATCTTGTACCAATTCAATTGATTTAAGGTGAGGCTTTCTTTTTGAAATGGGGTAGTTCTTAGGGGCTGTGGAATGATACTTGGGGGGTAGATGTATCTACTAAAGACTTGGAAACCTATGAGACTGCATTCATGAAATTTGATTAGGGTGGTTTTTTTGGTTGTAAAATGTTACTGTGAGGGTAAATATATCTACCAGAAGTTTGGGAAGGTGCCTGCAGTGATTATTTTTAATTTCAAGTATTTTTTACCGTTTTGGTTGATAAAAGGTGAGAATAGGTTCCTATGAGATAAGAGAGTTTCATAGCTGAGTTTTTTGAAGGAGAATAGTATGATATTTTTTTATTTTAAAGTCTTCCGGCAGTGTGTTGTTTTTTGCACATCTTAATAGCCCAAAAAGGCTACAATTCTGGCGCTGTTGATTTTTGATATGCTTACATTTAGCTTAGGTGCACATTTAATTTTAAGAATAGCTTTTAGAAGAAAGGGGTTGCTTTTTGAAATTAAATTTTAGCATTTTTGAAGAGCCCAAAAGAATCCCAAAATTGTAGCGCTATTTATTTTTTTATTTTTTCAAATTTTCTGTACTAGTGGTGCTAGCGGTCAGCACCTCCACCTAAAAGTGCGGTTTTTTGAGAAAATGAAGAGAGTTCAAAAATCGCCATTGGTGCTTGAGAAGAGCCCGAAAAAGGTCAAAATTCTGATATGCTTACATTTAGTTTAGGTGCATATTTAATTTTAAGGGTAGTTTTCAGATGAAAGGGGCTTTTTTCAAATTTCATTTTTGCATTTTTAAAGAGTCCAAAAAAACGAAAATTCTGGCACTGTTGATTTAATTTTTTTTTAATTTTCTGTACTGGAGGTGCTAGCGGTCAGCACCTCGATCTAAAAGTCCGATTTATTGATAAAAATTAGAGAGCCCTAAAATCGTCATTGGTACGCAAACAGAGCCCAAAAAGGGCCCAAAATTCTGATGTGCTTACATTTAGTTTAGGTGCACATTTAATTTTAAGGGTAGTTTTCAGAAGAAAGGGGTTGTTTTAAAAAATTTTATTTTTGCGTTTTTAAAGAGCCCAAAAAAGCTCAAGATTCTGACGCTGTTGATTTTTTCAATTTTTCCAATTTTCTGTAGTGGAGGTGCTAGCTGCTAGCACCTCCACTCAAAAGTCGGTTTTTGAGAAAACTAAGAGAGCCCAAAAACCGGCATCGGTGCCCAAAACAAGACCAAAATTACCCTAAAAAATCCCAAAAGTATGGCATGAAAAAAACGAAAATTCCGTTGTGGAGGTGCTAGCGGAACGCACCTTGTTTTTTATTACAAATTGATCTGTTTTAGAACAAATTTCCTCTTTCTTGGATAACTATGCAACTATTTAGTAGAGGATTTAACTACTTTGTTGAGAATTCATTCTTTTCGGTTAAAAAACTTCAAATTTTCTGATTGAAAATTCAATTTTTTTCGTCGAAATTTATTTCTTGTTTAAAAATTCGTATTTTGATTGTAAAAAGTCAACTGAAATCTTTCTTATCAAAAAGTTCAACTATCTTTTTTGTTACTTTATCTCTTTGACTTATACAATAATCTGCCTTAGTACAAATTTCATGCTTTTGATGAAAATGCAGCATTTTTGAAAATTATTTTTTGCTTGATTATTCAGCTATTTAGTTCGAAAGTTTTGGTTAAATCATTTTTTTAAGAAATAATTTTTTTGTTGAAGATTTGTATTGTTAGTATCAAATTCATCTCTTTAGTTCAAAGTTAAACTATTTTATTGAAAATTATCACTTTTTAATTGGAAATTCAGGTACTCAGGTAAGTAAGGCTAAATAATTTTCTTGGCTTGAAATTTCATTTATGTTGGGTAAAAATGCATCAGTTTCGTGGAAAATTAATTACTTGCTGAAAAGTCATATTTTTTGTTTGAAAATTCAATTCTTGTGATGTAGATTCGTCTTTTGGCTTAAAGGTTCCACAATTTAGATTAACTTTTATTCCTTTCGTGAGAGAAAAATCTCCAATTGTTGAAAATGTATCTTTTTGCTCTTAAAATTTTTTTTTTTGCGCAATTTTTATATTTTTAATGTTACTAGCAATAAGTCGCAAAACGTTTCTGAAAACTTAAAATTACGTACAGTGAGAGAAGGGGGGGGGGTAAAAGTATTTTGTTACGGTTTAGGAGGGAGAGTTTGTTTAGAGAGTTTCTATAACACAGGCCGAAAAATTTTAAAGCCAGATACCAGACCTAACATTTCCGAAGAATTTTGATGCGCTGAATCCGAATTCGAGCTCAAAATTGCTCCTGTACGTCAGGTTTTCAAGATATCCTAACCTTTTGAGGTTATGTAACCGAAACAGAAAAATGTCGACCACAAAAACTAATATGGAATTTGAAAGTATTAATCTTCCCCTTTCAAACCTACTTGGATTTATTAGGATATCTTTATTTTTCACCAAAATATTGTAATTTGAAATTTTTTATTTTAGCATTTTAACCCATTAACGCTCAGGTGTTCAGATTTGAACAACGCATTCTCTTTTGCTGACAGTACGATATTTTTTCTTCAAAATATTATCTCAGCGGTTTTCGAGGGTGCCCTTTCTATTGCCGATGTCAGTTTTTTGTTATAACCCCTAGAAGATCTAATATGGCGGCCACCATTTAGGGCTTTAAAAAAGAACAAAGGATCCCGCACACAATAACAACAAAAAAGCGTGCAGTCGTTTGGAACCAAACTTCGCACATTGATAAAACAAAAGAAGACGGACTGCGTGGAATGCTACTGCGCACTCTGTGTGCATTCTAATGTTCACATTCGTTGTATGTGAGCGTCGTTCTACGGCGCAGTCAGTCTTATGGTGAGTTTTAGAATTCCCACGTTACTGTTCATTATAAGAAAAAAATAAGTTCAAGAACTCCTTGCGCTAAGAAAGTTAATACGTTTTGTCACGTTTGTGGAATTGAAGGACTCATTAATTTATATAAAATAAACTTATATACAGGATAGGATTGGCGTCTTTTCATAGATTCGTCTACAGAAAGTCTCAAAGCAGTACTGTTACATAATGGAAATAAGTACGTTGCAATTTTAGTAGGTCACTCAACTACAATCTTATGATATCTTATGATTATATATCTTATGATAATCTTATGATACTTTCCAGTTACTTTCCAGTTACAGTAAAAATAAACTACAATGTCCATAATTGGCTTATTTGTGGTGACTTCCAAATGATAAATCATATAATAGGTTTACAATCAGGAAACATTAAATACCCTTGTTTTCGTCAGGCCTGATATAAAAAAACTGATCAAAGATGATGACTTTATCAAAATCATGACATCTATCGAAAAGGATGCATGGTTGAGTTTCAAAGATGTTGTAGAGAGATTTTTAGGGAACAATCGAGATGAAAAGTTTAGAACTATTGTATCTAGTATGTTAAAGAATTTAAAAAGATTAGGTTGTTTGATGAGTATGAAATTACATTTTCCCAAATCTCATTTGGATTATTTCCCATAAAATGTTAGAACATTCAGTGAAGAAATGGGTCTATTCAACGATCGTTTGACATGAGGCGCGAACATAAATACAATCGTAAGTCTTGTCTTAACTGGCTGGGCAATCGTAAGTCTTGCTTTGACGGTCTGGACGATTCAAAGTCTTGCCTTGACTGACTGGGTGATTCAAAGTCTTTCTTTGATTGGTTGGGCAATCTAAAGTCTTGCATCAATTTTCTGTAAAATATTAAGTAGTTCCTTGCGTAGTTAGACAATCCCACATCTTGCCTTAACTGAATGGGCAATCGTAAGTCTTGCCTTGACTGGCTGGACGATTCAAAGTCTTGCCTTAATTGGCTGGAAAATATTAAGTACTTTCTGGCTTAGCTGGACCATCAAAAGTCCAGCCTTAAGTGGCTGGAAAATATTAAGTCTTGCCTTAGTAAGCTGGAAAATCGTAAGTAAATTTACAATATTAAATAAATCATAATAGTACAATTTTTTTTAAAGTCCTAACAGTTTTCCATATTCACTTTTCTAGAAGTTATAACAAAAACCTGAGCCAATCGAGAAGGAACCCCCGAAAACCCCTCAGTTAACATTTTCAAGAGACAATGTCATACCATCTCGGCATTAATGGGTAGTATGGAATTCAATTATTTCACGAAATGTAAACGACTGAATTCGCTGCTCCTAAGGTTAGGTGGGTTAGCCTGCTTATGATTTGGTAGGGGTGATTTCTGGGTTTAGGTGGATGAGCAGGTAGGTTTCTTAACCCACTTGTGGCATGGAACTTCATTATTCCAAGAAAAATATGCGACGAAACTTATTGTTCCCACAGTCAGGTGGGTTAGCATGCTTGTGGCTTGTTTAGAGGTTGTTTCTACCCCCAGGAAACGGCTTCCGTAGAAATGAAAAGACACAGGTTCCATATTTTTTATTGTTTTATCAATGTGCAAAGTTTGGTTCCAAACGACTGATCGCTTTTTTGTTGATATTTTGTGCGGGATCCTTTGTCCTTTTTTAAAGCCCTAAATTGTGGCTGCCATATTGGATCTTCTAGGGGTTATAATAAAAAACTGACACCGGCAATAGAAAGGGCACCCACGAAAACCCCTGAGATAATATTTTGAAGAAAAAATATCGTACCGTCCGCAATAGAGAATGCGTTGTATAAATCTAAACACCTCAGCGTTGATGGATTAAAACGCTAAAATAAAAAATTTCAAATTACAATATTTTGGTGAAGAATGAATATATCCTAATATGGTAAATCCAAGTAGGTTGGAAAGGCGAAGATTAGTACTTTCAAATGCCATATTAGCTTTATGGTAGACATTTCTCTTGTACAGTTACATAATCTCAAAAATAGTTAAAAAATGCGTTTTTTGCACTTTTAAGTTAGGATATCTTGAAAACATTAACGTACAGGTGCAATTTTGAGTTCGGATTCGGATTCAGCGCATCAAAATCCTTCGAAAATGTTTGGTCTGCTTTTCTGGCTTCTGACTTTTGTGAAATTTTGTCGGCCTGTGTAATCCGTCACGTAATTTAAGTACGGCCTCTTAGACTCTTGTAGCCTTGACAGTAAGAAATTCTAATCAAAATGGTCAGAAAATAAAGAATAAAAATCTATAATAAAAATATCAAAATAGTGTAATTTTGGTCTCTAAATATTAATGGTCATGTAAACTGTAAAATTAGCCAGGTAAAATCGGGGAAAGTCAGGGAATTGTGGAAAGCAATATTGTCGGCCACCCTTTTGCATTTGTTTGAATGACCTTTTTGAAAAAAAAGAGATTACCGGTTGCTACACTGTAAACACAAAACATTATTTCAGGGTGAGTCCCAGGTATAAAAATAAAACTAATAAAAAACCGTATCGAGTGGTATTAAAATGAGACCTCATCTATGATTCCAGAATCGTTCGCTTTAAAATGAAAATAACAGCAGGACGTAATCTTATCCAAAATTACGTTGCAAAAAATAATACCGTGAATAGAGGAGATGTCTAGTTTTTACATTGCAGAATCGTAAAAATTAAGTTCCACAATTTTGTTTGATTATCGAAATTGTATCAGTTTGATGTCGAAGAGTACTAATATCAGAGTTTAAATTGCTATTTTTGGAATGCTTAAAAATATTTTTTGAATAATATATGTTTTACTATTATATTTACCGATAGAATTGAAGATTATTGAGGAAGCCCAGACCAAAGTATAAACGACGATCATTTTTTCTAAGCAGAGGAAAGACTGATTAATATATTTATGTGTACATATTCTAAAGTCGTTATCTTAAAGCTCATGGGCGGCAAGCTTATCTTTCTGAGCTATATTTCCATTCTATTAGCCAGCTGTAGCCAGATTTTATTGTGCTTTAAATTTATTCTCCCAAAAATGGATTTTATTGACTGGGACATTAAGGAAAGAATAAAGCATCGAGAATCGTAAGCCATTGACTTTCTAATGGAATTAAAAGCTACATGAAACGTTTGGATCCAACTTCAGATCGCGAACATTATATTTTAGATTTACGTTTTATTAATGACTGGATTGCACAGGATTCTCCCTTATATTACACACTATAAAACACCCTCTGATTGTGCGGCGGGCACCTATTGGAGTTTCAGAGACATCTTCGTCGGTCATTGGGGTAACCATGCCACTTGCTATCTTGATTTTAGCCTGTTTTTTATTGTGGTTAATGTAATCTGTATACATTCCAGCAATGCTATTATAAGTCTCCAATATAGCAAAGACGTCCCCCTCGTATGTTGATCACACAATTTGGTCTTGCGTTGGCATAGGCTCATAACGATGACGTCATATTCTCATTTTAAGCGTTTTATCGGCAGGAAAAGCATTTTCTCGAAGTTGAAATATCCGGCCCGGATTCAGACGGAAAGTCAGACGAATGAATCTAAGTTGCTCAAGTACATATCCCAATCCGATAGAAGAAGGAAGCCGTTTAGGAGGAGCAATGCACCTAGAAGGAGAATCACTCTTTGCATTAAGAGGCCTTACTGGATGAGAGCTGGTACCGACACCTACAGGTGCCTTGGCAAGAGGTGACTCCGACTTGGCTGGAGGAAAACTCGTCCTAGGAGGAGGTGACCTGGACCTGGCATGAAGAACACTTTCGGCAGGTGGAATAGATCTTTCGGGTGAATGAATTCTTTCAAAAAAATTATCTGATAAAGAATAAGAAGCTTGGTCACGAGAAACACCAGGGATAGGCTCGCCATTTGATTAACAATCAAATTGTGAGTTTAACTCTACAACAAAAAAGAGGAGATTAAAATTTTTTTAATTACGTCCTGATATGACTGACGATACTTATCGATAGCGATAGTTTTGCTTGTCATAACTGACAACGTATTCAAGTAGACAACAGAAAACGCTTCTCCTAACCTCGTTAAAACTTTCCCCAAAACACGTTCAATTTTTAACCGCCTAATAATTATTACAATTTAAATTCTTTATTTCATAACATAGATATTGCTATAAGGGAACTCATTCTGTTCTAGCATTCACTTTATATTCCTCCTCGATTGTACGAAGTTAGGTATTACGAAACTCTCCACCTTACGTCGACTAACTATTTTGGACATGATTTCTAATAAAAAAATATATTTTTCATGCCAAGTTGGTAGATAAGCTCATACTTCAAAGAATAAATACTAAAAACAATAAAGTAGACTCGGAATAGATTTTTAGATTACTAAAGGTACATTTTCAGGTGATTAATGGAGTCTCGGTGTTTGGAATGCTGGAGGTGTGACAAATCCTAACGATACAATTTTTAAAATAAGGAGAATAATTACTAAATTTATTATAAATGATTACTAAATAAGAAGGCAATATAAAGAAAGAGTGAACATAAGAAAGTTAAATATATTATCTGTACCTAAAAAACCAGGGATGGGAAATTAGAGTGATGGAAAATGAGAAGTTAAAGCACGGACTCGATCCATTGTCAGGATTCAAAGAATCGGTTTGAATATGAATGAGAGAGCATGGGAACATGCCGAGAGAAACAAATTTGTATCTCTCAGATTTGTTGTCGGTTTGAATGAAATTGGGAATCAGAAGATTGTGTATCATAACATGCTACGCCCGAGTTAATGGTGGAAGGGTTGAAGTAAATAAACACGTTTTGGGATACTATAAATGATACTGTAGGCACTTGCAATCACGATAAAAAAATCCTCCTACTAAGAAATACGAGGGCTGTCCCAAAATTATCCGACCTACCTTGATTTCTCGGCGCTTGATTTGTTCTTCGTCATCCGGGGCGTGGCATCCTTCAAAGTAGTCCTCATTTGATTGAACAAGGAGCTCATATCGATGTTTCCACTTATTAAAATACTCTTGAAAGTCAGACTTCGGAATCGCTTTTAGTGCATTCGTCGCATTAGTTTCAACAGTCTCATTATCGTCGAATCGATGTCTCTAAAGCGGCATTTTCAATCGAGCAAACAGCCAAAAATCGCAGGCAGTTATTCAGAACTTCAAAGTGGTATTTTTTGTTGATTTTTTGGCCTATAGGAGCATATTCGTGATGCACAACGCCCTCATAATCGAAAAAAGACAATCAACATTGACTTGATGTTGTTTCGACTTTGACAGGCTTTTTTCGGCCGAGGCTTAGATGGAAGCTTCTATTGTGAAGATAGTTGTTTTGTATCAGGATCATAACCATGAACCCATGTTTCATCACCAGTAATAACCTTTTTCAGAAAGTTTTCATCACTATTGATCATTTTCAGATTGACCTGAGCGATTTCTAATCGATGGTTTTTTTGTTGGTCTGTGAGCTGTTCCGGGATAAATTTTGTACACACACGAGTCGTTCCCAAATTCTCGGTTAAAATTCGCCAATCAGTACATTTTGGTATTCCAAGTTCATCTTCTAGTTTTTTCACAATCAAACGACGATATCCGCGCGAAGACATGCACGTAGGTCGGATACTTTTGGGACAGCCCTCGTATAAATGGATAGATTGAAGTCCGACACGAGGATACGGAAAAAGGTCTTGATAATTTCAGGGATAAAAGAAACAGACGCGAATCAAGATAGCGAATTAACAGAATCCAAAATTACAAATAGAATTTAAGAATGAGGTGATTCGTGGTGCAATTGTGAAATTTGCGTAGCCTCCTGGCATGAAAAGGAAAATGGCTCCAGAGATAGAAGAGAACAGCGTGGTCAAACGATTCACATTGAATTAAGGATACGATATTTCGTCACAGGTTAGACCCATGCAACCAACCACACTAATAAAAGCCCTTACAGAAGCACTAGAAGCTGGAACTTGGCAACGGGGGAAAAAGTACAGAAATAATACTTAGAAAAAGCTAAGTACCTGAAAACCCCACTTAATTCCAACCCCAACCAATAACAACTATAACTTCAGCAAATACCTCACCCTGACAAGCGCGAGTAGTAAAATCGAATTTTTCACTAAGCGAAAGATTAAAGATGTCCTGCCACAAGTATGGAAAACCTGTCCATTTTGCATCTCAATGTTTTTTAAAACAGCAACATTTTCAACTTGGATAGCATCAAAGAAGACCACCAGAAGTAAAGGCTATTCAGGAACATCAGGAACCCTAGAAAGAATTTTGAGAGAAGAATGAGATAACAAAGGAGGAAATTCAGGAGCACATCAATTACCAGGACCAAGAAAAGTATCTAAATTATCCGGAAAATTACAATCAATACATTGAAAAAGAAGCGACGGATCAATATATAAATTATTAGTAGATAGCGCGGCAATCAGCATAATTAAGGGAAACCAGTTAGAGGCCGAACATAAAACCTTCTAATTCAATACAAAATTGTCAATGGGTAACGATAACCAAAAAACAGCGGAAGCAACTTATCTGTAGTATTTTCGAAAATAACAACTATTCCGCATAGTAGAACAAAACCTCTGGCTATTATAAGAAGGAATAATAGGATTGTCCTTCTTCAAAAAATACTCCAGATATGTTATAACCAAAACAGATTTGGTAATTCCACAAATGGTAATTACCATTCCATTTCAAGGGAGAGTAGCTACCAGAAAACTCAACAAAAATCTGTAGAATCAACGTACCTGAAGAAGAAAATCAAGTAATTTTGATAAAAAGTAAAAAATAAATAAATAAGGTAGAAATACAATATTATAACTATTTCTATAAACCCATAAAAATACCAGAGGAAATTCAATTAAGCAGAATTACGTGTATATGATCAGGAGACTTAGATATTGAACAAAAAGGGTGTGATTACCCTTCAACTACTTTAAAAGACTGGAAAAACTTCCAAATTGCCTAAACCTAAAAGATATTGAACCAGAAATTAGGGAACGAATAAAAGAAATCGTGACTCAATACTCAGAAGTTTTTACTTTAGATGGAGACCACCTACCATGTACAAATCTAACTGAACATAAAATAATTTTGAACCTCGGAAAAATTATCAATTTAATATCCCATAAACCACCTAAAAGGCACAAGGAATTCGCACCTTATGAAGTGAGTGCATTACTGAAAAAAGGTATAATTGGGAGAGTAACAATTGCCTTTCAACTTTCCACTATAGATAGTCTCTAGGAATAGAGTTAGGAAATGCAAAGTTTTTCTCAGCCTTCGACCTTAGTGCAGGATTCCACCAAATCTTCATTAAGGCAGAGTGCAACAAATATAAATCATTTTCTATTATAAAAGATAATTTCCAATATAATAGGATTTCATTTGGTCTGAAAAATTCACTTGCTACCTTCCAACTTGTGATGAACATTGAGTTTATAGGACTAATCGGGAAAGAATGTTATATTCGCATTAATGATATTTCAATATGCGGAAAAACCTAGGCCACCTGATCACCTCAAAAGAAGTTAAGCCAAACCCTATAAAAACCAAGGCAATCCACTCCCCAGAACCCTCAATAAAGCAGAAGAAAATTACAGCACGTGAGAAAAATAACTATTAGCTATAGTTTATAACTATTAGTTATAGTTTGATCACACAATGTGAAAGACCCTAGCTCGCGACTCTAACTATGGCGATTACGACTAGAGGGATATAAGTATGAAATTGAATATGTTTAAGGAAGGGAGAACAAAGTAGCAGACGACCTACTATAATGAAGAAAACAAATACTGCAAGAAAAAATTGAAATTCCAGTCAGAAGAATGCGCGAGTTAAAACAAAAAAGACATGCCAAAATATTATGAAAAAGATTGGTTACGGAAACTAGGCTGGTTCATCAATGAAATTATCAGCAAACAACTAACATTAAGTATATTTATATTCACTGACCCACTTTTTTCACCAATAGAAAAATAACTGATACAGGAAATGGTGGAATATCTATCTAACTTGTATACCGACATAGGATTTCACACATGCTTTAGCAAAACCCGAGAATTGATGAAAAAAGAAAGAACTAATATTATTAAAGAAGCGCATGTGGAACACATTGGATAAAAGAATACCATTAAAAAGCGAAGGAAATAGGATAATGGATACGTATAGATAAATATATTAAAAAGTACGTCAGAACACGCCCCTTCTATTTACTCCAAAAAACCACAAGAATCAAGAACCAAGCTGAGGAAATGATATCACACATTCCTCTAAAATGCAATGAAAAAATAGCCCTAGATATATACGGCCCATTACCTGCAACAGTAAAAGGTAACAAATATGTATTGAGCCTATAAGATAGATTAACCCGCTACACGGATTTAATCACGGCGGCTAATTAGTTCAACAATAGAAGGGTTGCTCGACCACTACATCTACATCTTTGGAGCACCCAAAACAATCCTAACAGATCAGGCATTAAACTTTGTATCAGAAATGATGTAACGCTTTGAATAAGCAAAGCAAATCACTTATGTAAATACAACAAGTTTTCATCCACAGTCCAACGGAAACATCAAAAGAATCAACTCCTCCCTAATGAACCTAATCATAACAAGTATCTCTGAAAGAAAAAATGAATGAGATGACAATTTGAAATTTTTATACTTTGCAAGAATCACGATGAAGAATCAGACAAGAGGATTTTTTATCGGTAACGGAGACAAATAAGTTAGCTTATGCTTATATATATATACTTGGTTCCAGCATAACATGATCTACTCGTAAACCGAGTTCCGAGGCGATCGCCACAATATAATTCAATTAGTTTTTACGAATGAAAGAAATAAGATATACAAAGACATAGATAGGGTAGCTTGGGAGGCGCTAATACACAATACACATACAGCGGTTGCATGGACTATGCTCCCGTATATTATTGTCAGGTGTGCGATTGAAGTGTGGTACTGCGTTTGTAGAAAGTTGAACACTACAGGCTTTACAGATGGCGAGAGAAGGTGACTAGAAAATTATTATATTGTAAAAAAGACGACCGTAAAAATGTTAGTTTGAAGAAAATGAGGGTAAAATCAAAGCTGAAGAAAAAAAATTCAAATTCATTTTAACGGAAGCAAGAAACTGTTAAGTAATTTCCCATAATGATTATAAAAGGAAGTAGTAATAAAGAATTAGTCTGAATTTTCAACGAAGAAGCTAACAGAAACTTAAATTTTTTGATATTTTACGTCTTTTCCTAAACTTTATAATTTTACGTTGAAATTGTTTGTTTAAAAAAATATTATTTAAGATAGAATTCGGATATATTGGGAAGATGTTAGTTTTCGGAAAAATTGAAAATATATTTTCAAAATTATATATATCATACTATTATATTTACCAATAGAATTAAGAATAATTGAGATACCGAAGACCAGAGTATAAACAATCCTCATTTTTTCCGTATAGAGGGAAGCATGATGAACGTATCAGTATAATAAATTCTAATTATTCTTTATATAAATATATTCTATAGGCGTAATTTCATGAAGAAACGTGGTCTTCTGAGATATTTACATTTCATTATACAGTTTCAAGCATTATTTACATATAAGGTTAGCACAAGCTTTGCCGAAATCACTGATGTCTTTTAGGAAAGATAACAAGACGCTTGGAAATAAAGCTACACAATAATGTAACGTGTATGAAAAATAGATATTCAAAAGTAGACTATTTTGATTTAAAGCTCGTCTGAAATGTCTATTTTTCGAGTGCCCATGTAAATACTCCAATCTTAATTATTTGATTATCAAGAAGAGCGCTAGCAGGACGTCCACTCAGCGCCGCCACCTACGAAAACTTATTAAAAATTATTATAATGCGGTAAACAATAATTGGAGATTTTTTTTCTTTTTTTTCCTCTATCATGACATATATTACGTTTCCCAAAAAACTACCCCTAAGTCTTACATAACTAACCCCGAGATCAAAAACGTTTTAAAAATTGTAAAACCACCTTGATGAATGCAAAAATGATTCAGAATTCAAAATTGATTACATGGCAGTTTAAGATTTCCCCCTTTTTATAATTTTTCCAAGAAAAACTATCCTTCCACGTGAACGTATACTGCGAAACATATATCTGTATGAAAAAAGCATACAAAAATATCACTAAGAAAACACTGTTAGTTAATATTTTTTTGCTCTTTTTTTTCTCTCTGGTAATATATAATACGCTTCCGAAAAACTACCCCTAAGTCATCCATACTCACTCCTCGTGATCAAAAACGTTTTGCATGTTGTAAAACCACCTTGAACAATGTAAAAATGATTTAGAACTCCAAATTAATTACGGGGTACTTGAAAATTTCCCTTCCATTATAATTTCCCCAAAAATACCCTTCTACGTGAACCTATGCAGCGGAACATTTATATGTATGAAAAAAGTATTGAAAATAACACAGCCACACAAAAAAAAGTGTGCGGATCTGGTAACAAGACACACGTATTCCTATGGATTTTGGGGCGCTGAATTCAAATTCGGTATGAAAAATCACCCATCACGTCATGTTAAGCCATAACCTCAAAAAATGTCGAAAAATCATGCATTGAGGAAAATAAATTTCAAAATAATGCCAGTGATGCAAATTTTCACTTCAAAAACATGTCGACAACTGTGAAGGATCAACCCTTGCCTGATATCAACGTATTTAACAT
>NC_046657.1:46309866-46313451 GCF_010883055.1 Belonocnema kinseyi
ACACAATTAAACTGATTGTGTTGTCCCGTTGTGTTTGCAGTACCGTTTGAATCAGTTTGGGCTTAACCTGCAAAGAGGTCAAACCTATCCTAACCTAAAAAACCTGACCTAACCTAACCTAACCTAACTTAACTTCACGTAACACAATTAAACTCATTATGTTGTCCCGTTGTGTTTGCGGTACCGTTTCATTCAGCTTCGGCTTAACCTACATAGAAGTTTAACCTATCCTAACCTAACAAAACCTGACCTAACCTAACCTAGCCGAATGAAATTCACCCACACGTGTAGCTATGTAAGCGTACGATTCTCAGTCTTAAATGTGTGCTATATTTAATAGGTTAACTCGATCTTACCCCACAAATGAATCTAACTTAACAGAACTTAATGAAATTTTGCTTCACGCAACACAACTTAACTTAAGTGTTCCCGTTGTAACACAATAACATTCATTTCATTGTACTACAGGTGCTTAAAAATTTAGACGCACATTACTCATTTGAAGAAACTTAGAACTACACGTAGAATTGACCCCATTTCAATTAACCTGACAATGTTTGTATCAATTAAAATGTAGAACTGTAACTTAAACATGTAAATGAATAAGAGTTTTATTCAAAAATTTTTTCTCTGCTTTTCTTTAACTTAAGGGATATATTTATACTATCTTTCATGTTTACATTTCATCTTGATTTTTATCGTAATTAAATTGATTTATACACCTACTTCAGTCTATTTTCTGCCTGCTATAACGTGTCCTTTTTTCTTCGAAGGAACGATGCAAAGGGTTACCGCTGACGTTTAAGACCTACATTCGTTTCCCTTTTCAACATCCAGCAAAAATCAGCCATCATGACCTCGTCCCATCTACCCTGATATCGTTGTTCCATCACTTTTATGTCTTGATGAAAACGTTCCCCTTGTTCTTCGCTGAAATCACCAACATTTTCTGGAAACTTATCCAGATGGGAATCGGGAAAGTGAAGTTTTAAATTCATCAAGTAACCTAACTTTTTGTAGTTTCTTATCATTTTCGCAACTATATTCTCGTAGTCTGGACTTTTTTTTGTTACCGAGGAAATTTGCGTTTCCTGCTTTAAAACTTTCCCAAGCGTCCATTTCAATTTTCGTCATGTGGCTCACGAAATTAGTATCTCTTGTCAATATTCGAATATGTGGTCCATCAAAGACACCTTTCAATTTAGCGTCTCAAACATTAGGGAATTTAAGGGATATATACTTATAGCATTGTCCACCTTTGTCTAAGGCCTTGACAAATTGCTTCATGAGCCCAAGCTTTATGTGGCGGGGTGGTAGCAAAATTCTTTCTGGATCAACGAGCCTTTAGTTGATGATATTATGAGAACTAGGTTTGAATGAATCTCTTAAAGGCCAATGCTTTTTGCTCTAAAGATTGGCTCGATATCTGCTATTCCACAGGCATATAAAGCATGACTCTCTCGTGAAACCCGATTGTTGGCCCAATATTATTGTTATGATTTTGAGATCACCACATATCAGCCATTTGTGATTCGTGTAATTAACATTTTCAAGAAGCATTTTAACATTGTTATATTCTTCTTTGATGACAGTTGAGTGAGCTATAGGGATAGGAGCGTAAGTATTCGTGTTATGCAGTGAAACAGCCTAAATGCTGCGTTTTGACGAATCAATGAAAAGTCGCATTCTTCGTCTCTGTACACATTTTTCTTTAAGTGGTTCATTAGTCCGTTAATGTCAGTGCAGTACACTAAAGACGTATCTTTGTCTATAACGAAAAACTTTCTGAATTCTTTCTCCCTGTCGCGATAGAATGAAACTTTTGTCTTTTGCTCTATAAGATTTCTTCTTTTTAGAAATGAAGCGGCAAATTCAGCGCCGTCTTTCGGTAATCCAAGATCTCTAAAAAAATCATTCAGTTCTAATTGCGACACTAATATTGGAACCTTTAATTTCATTTTATGCACGCCATATCCATCATCTTTTTCGTCATTTTCATCGGAATCATCAGAACTATTTTCTGTTCGATCACTGGTTTCACTACCGTCTCCATGACGTTGACTTTCAACTTCCATTCTATCATCTTCTAAAGCGCTTAAATCAGTCTGGCGTGCATTTTTATTGATTTAAATTGCTCTTGTGACTGTGCACACATTAATGTACGAAATGTTATTTTTATTTTTGGCGTTGAAGCCTTTGACGGAATTCATGCAAAATTAGCAGTCCTTCGCAATAACGGAGTTTTCCATGTGGTTGGTGTAGAGTACTTGCGGTACTTTTCGTTGTTTGAATTTTTTAGACCATACAACATAAGTCTGCAGAAATTGCAAATGACGTGAGGAACCCATTTTGTTTCTTGGTGCAGCAATTTACGGTCAAAACACTTTTCGTAAAGACTTTTCACTTCCTCGTCGATTGATTTTCGCAAACTGCTCACTTCATATTTACTGCAAATGTAACAGAGTGAATCTCAGCTCTTCTTGCAGACATGCGATTGAGAAATGCTCGCGGTTTTTTTCCTTGTAGCATGAGATTCTACACCAACCAAGTGATTCATTCATGAAGAGCTATGGTTGCATGATGACGGCGTAGGAGAGCCTGCTTTCCCACCCAGACCAGACGCCGATACTGGGGTTTTTCCCTGCATCGCAATACACTTTTTACCTGTGTCTGGCATGACGGCATGAACACGAATAATGTTAGCAACAAGTGGTTACGAAACTCCAGACATGTACTGATATTAATGTCAAAATATGAAAGTACGCAAAAACAGGATTTCCAGCGTTATCGGTTAGGTTCGGTCAGGTTTTATTAGGTTAGGATAGGCTAAACCTCTATGTAGTTTAAGCCGAAGCTGAATGAAACGGTATCGCAAACACAACGGTACAACAAAATCAGTTTAATTGTTTTTCGTGAGGTTAGGTTAGATTAGGGTAGGCTAGGTTAGATTTATTTCTAGGTTAGGCTCCAGTTGACCCATTCGATGAAGCACACATTTGCTACTGGGAAAATATGCTTCCAGAGCTTTACGTGTAGTTCAATAAATTTCTGTTAATTCAGGTTAGGTAAGGTCAGGTTCTGTTGGGTAAAGTTATGTTAAATACGTTGATATCAGGCAAGGGTTGATCCTTCACAGTTGTCGACATGTTTTTGAAGTGAAAATTTGCATCACTAGCATTATTTTGAAATTTATTTTCCTCAATGCATGATTTTTCGACATTTTTTGAGGTTATGGCTTAACATGACGTGATGGGTGATTTTTCATACCAATTTTGAATTCAGCGCCCCAAAATCCATAGGAATACGTGTGTCTTGTTACCAGATCCGCACACTTTTTTTTGTGTGGCTGTGTAATCAAACTTAGAAAACACTGTTAGTTGATATTTTTTTACTTTTTGTTTGCTCTCTGATAATTTATAATACGCTCCCAAAAAACTAGTACGAGGGTAGTTCAATAAGTCCTTAGAATGACCAACAGATGGTGCGCGAATCGCTCCAAATTATCTGTTTTCAGTCAGCACCACTCCCGACTAGATATATGGTGCAGTCACAGTCCACATCTTCTGAGTTTACGTGTTTTTATAA
>NC_046657.1:46313551-46346506 GCF_010883055.1 Belonocnema kinseyi
GCACTTTTCTGAAGGATTAAAAAAACTTGAAAAGCGATTGACCAAGTGTATAGAGCTCCAAGGAGATTATGTTGAAAAAAAAAAATTTACCCAAAAAAAATTATTTTTATACTTCATTCTAATGAGTTATTGAACTACCCTCGTACCATGTAATTAATTTGGAGTTCTAAATTATTTTTACATTGTTCAAGGTGGTTTTTTAAGTTTCAAAACGTCCTAAATAATTTATATATTTTTCAAGGTGGTTTTTTAACTTTTAAAACGTCTCTGATGACGAGGGGAGGTTATGTATGACTTAGGGGTAGTTTTTGTGTAATGTATTATACATGATCGAAGAGCAAAAAAATATCGACTAACAGTGTTTTCTAACTTTTATTATTTTGTATGCTTTTTTCATACATATATATGTTCCGCTGCATAGGTTCACGTGGAAGGGTAGTTTCGGGGTAAATTATAATGAGAGAGAAATTTTCATGTTTTATGTTATTAATTTTGAGTCCTAAATAATTTTATATTGTTCAAGGTGTTTTTTTAAGTTTCAAAACGTTTTTGATCACGAGGGGTGAGTATGTATGACTTAGGAGTAGTTTTTCGGGAGCGTGTTATATATTATCAGAGAGCAAAAAAAGAGCAAAAAATATCGACGTACTGTGTTTTCTAAGTTTGATTATTTTCAATGCTTTTTTCATACCATGTAATCAATTTAGAGTTCTAAATCATTTTTGCATTGTTCAAGGTGGCCTTCCAACTTTCAAAACTATTTTGATGACGAGGGGTATGTATGTATAACTTAGGCGTAGTTTTTGGGGAACGCATTATATATTATCGCAGAGAAAAAAAAGAGCAAAAAAGATATCAACTAACAGCTCCTTCTAAGTTTAATTATTTTTAATGCTTTTTTCATACATATAAATGTTCTGCTGCATACGTTCACGTGGAAGAGTAGTTTTGGGGAAATTATAATGGAAGGGAAATTTCTAAGTACCATGTAATTAATTTGGAGTTCTAAATCATTTATATATTGTTCAAGGTGGTTTTACAACATGCAAAACGTTTTTGATGCCGAGGGGAGGGTATGTATGACTTAGGGGTAGTTTTTCGGGAGCGTATTATATATTATCAGAGAGCAAAAAAAAAACAAAAAAAAATATCAACTAACAGTGTTTTCTAAGTTTTATTATTTGAATGTTTTTTCATACATATAAATGTTCCGCTGCATAGGTTCACGTGTAAGGGTAGTTTTTCGGAAAAATTATGAAGAGGTGGAAATTTTGAGGTGCCACGTAATCAATTTAGAGTTCTAAATCATTTTTCATTGTTCAAGGTGGTTTTCCAACTTTTAAAACGTTTTTGATGACGAGGGGTATGTATGTATGACTTAGGGGTAGTTTTTAGGGAACGCATAATATATTATCGCAGAGCAAAAAAGGAGCAAAAAAATATCAACTAACAGTTTCTTTTAAGTTTGATTATTTTAAATGCTTTTTTCATACATATAAATGTTCTGCTGCATACGTTCCCGTGAAAGGGTAGTTTTAGGGAAATTATAAAGGGGACGAAATTCTCAAGTGTCATGTAATTAATTTGAAGCCCTAAATCATGTTTACATTGTTGATGGTATTTTTCCCATTTTGAAAACTTTTTTGATCCCGGGGGTAGTTGTGTAAGACTTAGGGGTAGTTTTTTGGGAAACGTAATATATGTCATCATAGAGCAAAAAAAAGAAAAAATCTCCACTTATTGTTTATCGCATTATAATAATTTTTAGTGAGTTTTCGTAGGTGGCAAAAAATATGGCGTATTCCATTTTATAATTTGCCTTGGTGGCGGCGCTGAGTGGACGGACTTTCAGAAAAATATTTGTTTTGAATTAAAGCAACTGTTTCTTTAATATATTTAGCAATGCGATCCAGAGCGCACAAGAGACTGTTTGATCTACGAAGACTCAAAGCATTCACATATTAGGCCTCTATACATCGGGCATTCCGCTAAAAAATAAAATACGTTCTCTTTCACTCCTTGGTGGTAAATTAAGCAGAGCTGCCCGTTCAAAAACCGAAGCTGAATTTCCCTATGGAAAACCTAACCCTAACTGATACTATGGGAAGTACAGAAACAAGAACTTTGACCAGGTTAAAGGGTTAAATCTAAGTTAAATCTAAGGAACTGTTGTCCAATTGATCTATACAGATATGAAGTAGCGCCTGAAGTAAAGAAGTGTACCTCTTTGTTTAATTGCGGACTTACCAAGTTTGGTCCTGGCCATAAGTCTTTCGTCCCAAAAAAGGAAAGCAGATGCTTAACCTGTAAGACATAATTCAACTTGAGCGCTGCCGCATCAAAATTTTCCATAGCCTGAAGACGCATCAATTATATTCTATAGAGCTTTTCTTCCCCCACTTCCAGCATCTTTTCTGTCCAAAAAATTATTAGAAAAATATCTACCTTTCTTATTAATCTTATTAAATACTCTATCACCATTGTATTCCCTAATTTGAAATTTATAATCATTATATATTCTGCTTTAAATTGACCTCTTTCAGAAGAAACTAGAACTCATTTTAGAAAATACCCTATTCCTTTTCTAAGCTACTTTTCTTAAAGATGATAGTATGCGACTGGTAATGGAGATTCAAGTCTCCGCCGACCCTCGAGGTTCTTTAGGTTTTTTTAAAGCCTTTTCTCGTAGCTGTTAATACGCTAACTGAGGATCTGTACACGTGAAAAAAGACCGAATGGGACATTCAAGAAAGAATAAAGCCTCGAGAATCATAACACATTGACTTTTTATTGTAATTACCAGTTGCGTGAAATATTTTGAGCCGACTTCACATCACAAACAAAATATTACCGTTTCACATTTCTTTTAAGCATGTTGTAGAGGATTGAGCCTTATATTGCGCACTAAGAAACATCCTGCGATTGTGCGGCGGGCACCTACTGGAGTTTCAGTAACTTCCTCTTTGGTCAATAGGCTAACCGTTCCGCTAAACATATTTATTTTCGCCCGTCTTCTATTGCTATCGATATTATACATATACATTCCAGCAAGAAGATTATGAGTCTGCAATATAGCAAAAACATCACCATTGGAAGTTGATAAAACAATTTGTTCTTGGGTTGGCATAGGCGCATATGCATTTTTTTGTATTTGAATTTCAAGTGGTTTATTGGTAGGAAAAGTGTATCTTCGCAATTCAAATATCCGGTTTAGATTAACGAGGGGAATAAGCCGAATAAACATTAGTTGATCAAGTCCACATCCCAATCCTCCTGCAGAAGGCAGTCTTTTAGGAGGGACCATGGTTGTGTTAGGAGGAATCACAGAACTGGAACAAGACCTGGAACTTTTAAGAAGAGGCCGCTCGACAACAGGAGATCTGTGCCGAGTAGGACGGGATTCGCTCGTTGTAGGTAAACAGTCGGAATCTAAACTTGACTCTGCAATAATAAAGAAGGGATTACAATTTTTTAAGTCCGTTACTATTCCAACAAATATTTTTTCAATTAATAAGTTATGCAAGATTAAAAAAATTATTTTGATAAAGCAAAAAAGAAAGTTTAAGAAAGAGATTTTATTAGCAATTGAAACTACTCTAATTTTTTGCAAGTAGAGAAAAGACTGATTAATATTGAATATAATAATTTCAGTGCTTCATAATAATACTAATATACAGGGTCTCTAAAAAGTCCCGGGACGGTTGGATATTTCCTCAGGTAAAATATTTTTCAAAAAAGTGAAGGTCATTCCTATAATGAATTTCAACGAGGAATTCAATGGTGGCCTTCAATTTGACCTTAAAGTTGACCTTCATGACTTTTTGAAGTTCAACTTTGTTTTTAAAAATGGAAACCCCCTTTTTCTACATCCGCAATCGATAGAGCGGAAAATTCTACGTTCAGGCACGTGCCCAAGTCATAAGTCAATGGTAACGTTCAAGGTCAGTTAGAGGTTATTTGAAATTAACAAAGTTTTCTAAGAAGTCAGTGCAATTCCTGAAGTAAATTTCAACGAAAAATTCATTGGTGAGCTCTGTATTGATCTTGGTGATGATCTTCAAGGTTTTTTAAGCTTTGGAGTTTCTTTGAGTATACTTTGCTATTTAATTAACCCCAAAGAAAATAGACGAGAGGCATCAGATCAGGAGATCTAGCAGGCCACTCGATTTCACCCCTTCTTCCAAACTACCTTTGAGGGAACTGAGTATCCAAATATGCTCGAACCTCCCTACCGTAATGAGCCGCTGCTCCGTTCTGCTGGAATCAAATATTTTGAAAATTATCGCCTGTAATCTCCCACATTCCTGGTACAATTTGGTTTCTGAGAAGCTTTTCGTATGCACGGGCATTGAGATTATGATCGATGAAGAAAGGGCCTATCAATGTATCTTTCAAGATACCGGCCCAAACATTAATCTTTTGTGGATATTGTATGTGACTCTACAACATCCAATCAGGATTTGTGTCGGACCAATATCTAAAATTTTTCCTGCTAACTTTACCTTTTAAAGTGAAAGTAGATTCATCTGAAAATACTGTATTGTACAAGAAAAGAAAATTCTAAAAAATTCTAAATTCTAAAACAAAATTCAACCCGACGATCAGGATCGTCTTCATTGAGCTCTTGTACCCGATGAACATTCGAAGGATGGAAATTAATTCTTTTTAAAATATTTTGCACTGTTTCAGGAGCAACGTCACGCTCATCACTAGCTCGATGCAAACTAAAGTGTGGGTTTTCAACAAATGCTTGGGCTTTGTCCATCTGCATCTGCTCAGATCCTGATAGATCCATGATTCATAAAACGCCTTACAGTTCTTTCAATTGTTGATTTTGAGATGGGATTTAACCCTTCTCTATTACGAAAAGTTCGATTAAAAAGCAAACGAACTTGATCATAAGATCGAACTCGATCTCCCCAACCACGCGTCATTAATACAGATACCCTCTCTCGATCCGAAAGTTTAGCTTGCGCCATAATAATCTTTAAGCGAAAGATAGTAAGTATGTACTCGTAATACGTAAATTTAGCTTCGATTCGTAATACTCGTGTGGAAAAACGTTATAGGACTTATGGTATCGCCTTAGGTATTGACTTAGGTATCAAAAAGCTGTAGAGGACTTTATAACTCTTCGGTGAGGAACAGGACTCTTACCAGAACACCTGGAACTTTTAATGAAAAATTTCCTTATGATTTTACAATATTTAAAACGCTGTAACCAAGATCAATAAAGAGCTCACTAAAGAATTTTTCGTTGAAATTTACTTCAGGAATTACACTGACCTCTTCGAAAACTTTGTTAATTTCAAAAAAACTCTAACTGACCTTGAACGTTACAATTGACCTATGACTTGGGTACGTACCTGAACTTAGAATTTTCCGCTATATCGATTCCGGATGTAGAAAAAGGGGGTTTCCATTTTTAAAAACAAAGTTGAACTTCAAAAATCCATGAAGGTCAACTTTAAGGTCAAAATGAAGGCCACCATTGAATTCCTTGTTGAAATTTACTTCAGGAATAATCTTCACTTTATTGAAAAATATTTTACCTGAGGAAATATCCAACTGTACCGGGACTTTCTAGACACCCTGTATACAATGGGTGTTATCTCATAAAACATTTTGTTCGTCTGAAATATTTACATTTTATTAGCCGCTTTCAACCAAAGAATGTAGGTACTAAATTCGGTCAAACTGATCTGAAAACTGTTACACATTATCAGCTGCGGAGATTACTATCTACAAGGTTAGCGCGAGCGTTATTGAAAATCACTGATTACTTTTAAAGACGATGGAAGAATTAAAAATAAATCTATGCATTTTTTAAAGCCGTTGCTTTTCAAATTCTACGCTAATTGGGCCAGAATAAAGATGTTCATAAATTTCGTATAAAGTTACAACACTTCGTATTTGGTAGAAAGTTGCACTTTTTTATTTAAAATTATTTTTCTTAGCTGATTAAAGATTCATCATATTAGCTGTAAATTCTTCTCTTTGGTTGATGAATATTTTTTTTAATTAAGTTTTTAGCTAACGATTTGAAAAGTAGTACCTTCTTTTTTAATAAATAGCATTTCATTAACTGATACTATTCACATGCGCGTTTACATCCGTCAGGTTCAATATGCAAAATGATCACCTATTTTCATTTTATAAAACTTCAGTCGCTAAAACTAGATTCTTATGTTCTTTAACTCTAATTTGTATCAAGATTCAGTATCCTGCGAACACCTTGATGGCAATAGTTTTAAAGTCGCAGAATGAACGACTTAAGGTGCAAGTGTATGTTTAATTGCACAATCTTTCGCGACCTGATGTTGAGGGATCTGGGATAATCCTCCGTCTTTGGAGCTACCTCAAATGAGTAGAGTACTATCGGGATAGCAAGTGTGTTTGTTGCATATTCTTGGATCCTTGCCACTGAATCCGGGGACATCGGAGGATATCGAAGGACATCGGAGGACATCCAATGAACATTGGCGCATTTTTTCTAACCAAAATTCTATTCCAATCTCCAGAATGAACTCCTAGACAATCCTGAAGAACTAGATGTTGTTGCTATAAATATCAATCATAGATCTTGAGATCATTCATGTAAAATACATAAAGGACCTGATGCTTTCGATATACGGGTTTGCCACATAGGTGCACTTAGATATAGAAAATTCCGAGAGATATTGGCAATATTCTATGGCTTTATTTTCCGGGTTGCATTCGTTAAAGTTTCTTCTGCACCTTACACATTACAAGTGACGGTTTAGAGATCAAAATCTTCGAAACATTTTTTTCGAAGCACGCCATCTAGCTAATCTATATCCTTTGGCTTGGAAAAAGCCTGGATCTTGATGTTTCAGCTGATCCTACAGTATCGCTCTTCCTTTATTGGTTGCATGCCTAAGGCTGATATCATTGTCGCCTCTTTTTCTATCTGCTGGATTGTTCTGGCTAGGGTTGTTAATTCTCAGAGGAGAGCAGATTGCGACTTTCAGGAGAAATCTTAGGGTCTTTGGACCGAAAGCTTAATCTACTGGTTCTGAGGTTGATTGAGTCCTAAATTATTTTTCTTGGTATATTGTATAGTAGGTGTTGTCATAGATGCCTGGTTTTCTAAATGCTAGGCCCCACATGTTTTAAATGGAAACTAGGTTATCTAGAGAAGCTTTTTCTTATAAAACAACTAAATTCATAGTTCTCTATAATTATTTACAGTTATATAACTAGAAATACATAAAACTAGTCGGGATTGTTAAAGAATCAGACATTTACGGCAAAGCGTCATTTGACAGCCATAACTTTTTCGTGACCGTTCATTACATGAAAATTATTATGGGATTCTCCTGATTTTTCTAAAGTACTTTTTTGTGAGGGTTCACTCAGCAAGCGAGCAATTATTCAGAGGTGCGCGTTTATGGAACACCATGCTTCAAGAGGGAAAGAGCCTACAATGATTGTTCTCAATAAAAAATAAAATTCCAGTATGGTTTTCTTTATCAACATCTTTCTGCAAAGCTTTAGGAACAATGTTCCATGCTTGTGCATTATTTTCAAGTTTAAGAGATTATTAATAGTTTCGAACTGTTTATCAAATAAAACATATGTTATAAATTTTCATTTGCATTAGGGTTACCTTCATGTTCCGCAGGTTCACTTGTCTTCCCAAAATTTGCCAGAAAGTCAATCTCTTTGGGAGGTCTACCTAATGATATGTCTGTAAAGACAAACAGATTGATAAATTTCATGTGTTAAAAATGTATTAAAAATATTTAACACGTAATTCAATATTTCTGTTTTATTTCATATAAGTCAGTAAAAAGCCTGTCAATGATTCGCTGTAGTGAATTTCTGTCAAGAAAGAAAAATATGAGCATCTTTTTTGAATATAAGTAATACTTAAATATAAAGATAAATTGTGAAACGAAATTTTGCTAATTGATTAAATTTTGAAAATTAAATCTTCTTCTAAGAAATATATGAAAATATAAAAAATGATCTAAATTTATTATTGAAATACCAATAGTATTAAGAATGACGAGCAGGGTTAAAACCACAGTATGAAGAGTTTTCATTTTTTTTAAATGTAGGAAAAATTTTTGAACCCACAACTTTCAGAACAGCCTAACTGATGAATATTGTGAAATTTTGTGCCTGTAAGCTGTTTTCATGTATTTGCGTTTGTCTCGTTCCAAATCATATACCATATGCAAACATAAGATAAACTCTCGCGTATGTATAATTATTCTATCTTGGAAACTATATAATTTTTGCTTTTAATAAAAGCAGTTATTTGTATTAAACTACATAAGAAAATTAATTTATAAAACAATACCTTTTTAACATCGTTTTTTTATTGCTGAATACAATAAAGCCGATTTTTATTTGAAATTCTACGAAAATAAGTCAAAAGTGATTTTCAAACTAAATGTGACGTATTAAATAACGTTTTCTACTTCCAAAACAGTTTTTATAAAAATCTCTAAATCTGCCGTTTCCTGGTAAAAAATTATTTTTCTTAAATTATTTTGTGTGTTGGCCTAATTATGGTCATTTTTTATTATTATAAGTACATACAAAATAAAAGTAAATAAACGAAGAATATAATTTTCAGGAGTGCAGTTCAACTTTCATCCGAGTATTTTGGTTTTTGATGAAAAAATGTAAGCCAAATTCTTTGCAGTGCTTGTTGCAATTATCTTTTTTTTTCATTTTAACTGATTTGTTCCAATCCGTTTTTATAGATTAAAAGTGTCTTTTTAGCTTATAGTCTGAAACATAATCAAGTTTGCAAATGGGAACTAAACTACTTAAAAACACAATAGTTTATTGAATTCATCTTTCAGGTAGAATATTTGTCTGCTTTGTTAAAAATGCGTCTGTTTGGATTTAAAGATCAGTTGCAAAAAAGCACACTAGTTTGTTTAAGTCATCGTTTCTGTTTAAAAATTCAGCTGTTTTAATAAAAATTCATCTTTTTAGATTAATAGTTAATCTTTTAGCTTATATTCAACCACATATTCGTGTTGTAGATTGGTAACTAATTTCACTCTTTTTAATTTAAAACACCAGTTATTAGCTTATAGTCCAACTCATCGTTCAGTTGGCAATTAGCATCCACGTTCCCATAAACCCCAATCATCTACCCCCAAAATCCATACGCTCCAAACCTGCAAACATCAAAGCCATAAACCCTAAATTCATATGATTAAAAATCATAAACCCTAAAGTCATAACTCTAAGCACATATAACACAAATTCCTAAACTCGAAACCTATAAACTCTAAACCCATAAATCCCAAACCAATAAAACTCAAACTCATAAACCCTAAACTCATAAACTTAAAACTTATAAATCTAAAACTTTTAAACCCCAAACTGATAAACCTCAAACGCACAAACTCCAAAATTATAATCAACAAATACAAAAAACCTAAATCCATAAGCCCTAAACTCATAAATCCAAAACGCATACACCCCAAACTTATAAACCTCACACCCACGAATCCCAAACTTCTAAACCTCAAATCCAAAAACCACAAACTTATAGACCAAAAACCCATGAGCCTGAAAATTATATGCCCCAACCTCACAATCCCTACATCCATAAACCCCAAACCCATTAACCCTAAACTCATGAGTTCAAAATCCATTAAACCAAAACTCAAAAAACCTAATCCAATTTATCTAATGCTTACGCCTTTGGGACTTGCGCGTTTGGGTTTTCATTGGTTTCGGGTTTATAGATTTCAGATGTATTGGTTTGGAGTTTGTGGACTTGAGGTTCATGAGTTTTGGAATTTAGGAGTTCAGGGTTCATGCGTTTAGGCTTTCTGGGCTTAGGCTTTATGAGTTTTGGTATCTATATGATTAGGGGCTTATGATTTTCGGGTCTATAATTTTGGGGTTTGACGATTTGATGTTTGTTAGTTTGTTGTTTATGAGTTTACGGCCTATAGGTTTGGGGTTAGGGATTTTGGGGTATATGATGTTGGGGTTTATGGCTTTTGTGTATATGGATTTAGGGTTTAGGTGTTCGGGTTTATGGGCTTGCAGTTTGTGGCCTTATGTTTTAGAAGTTTTGGGCTTTATGGGTTTCGGGTTTATGGATTTAAGGTTTATGGGTTTGTGGTTTATGGGTTTTGGATTTATGGGTTTGGGGTCTATAAGATTAGAGCTTATGGGTTTCGGATCTATAATTTTGGGGCTTATGGGATGGAGGTCTATACGATTCAAGTTTGACGGTTTGAGACTTGTTAGTTTGAGGTTTATAGGTTTCGGGTTTATGGAAACGTGAAAACTGAAGCGATTCGAAACTACTCTCAGTTACAGCGAACTTTTCGTAACAATACCAATTTCAAGTATGAAAACCAAACATGTGTTAATTACAAAGAAAGTTTTTTAGGGTCAGTAAATACTTGATCAGAGAAATTAAAGGGCTAAATCGAATAAATAACAGGAAAATACAACCAATTCGGTTTTTTATTTTATTCAATTCACTCTCTTATGTCATTTTCAATCATTTCAGTACACATTTCTCATATTGAGCAAAAGTGTTCCTTTTTCAAGATCCTAATGACATTCTCTTACAAATTTATCAGCCAGTTTCAAGCAAACAAATTTAGATACTTAATTCTTCAAAAGCGATTTAAAAGAATAACTCTAAAAGAGGTTGGTCATGCATCTCGTCTCGGGACTTTTTAGACACCCTGTATATATACATACATACATCTATCTATCTCACGGTTGTGAGACGTGTTTGCGGCTGAAATTTTACCGCGATTTCGCTGGAAGTGGGTGCAATTTTTCAGAATAGCACCCGCTCCCGGCGAAATCCTGCGGTAACGTTCAAAGTCAGTTAGAGGTTATTGAAAATTAACAAAGTTTTCCAAGAGGTCAGTGCAATTCCTGTGGTAAATTTCAACGAGAAATTTATTGGTGAGCTCTGTATTGACCTTGCTGATGATCTTCAAGGTTTTTTCAATGTTTTCTCCAAGCAGTTTACGTTTAGCATTACTCACGAAGAACGACGTGGACGTAGTAAATTCTGTTCCCTTTGGGTTACTTGATTAGCATGAGTCCTCTTGCCTCTCACGTTTCGGGGTGCTTGATTAGCGTACATCCCCTTGCCTCTCACGTTTCAGTGAAGATGTTCGAACTGAAAACCTTGAGTTTCTTGACAAAAAGCTATGCGGTTGTAAAAATGAGTTACAGCATTACGAATCATCTCCCTATCAATCAGAGTATCCTGTTGCAGAATCCGATTCTGCAATTCGTCTAAACTTTGCTATTGCGTTGAGTATACTTTGCTCTTTAATTAACCCCAAAGAAAATAGTCGAGAGGCGTCAGATCAGGAGATCTAGCAGGCCACTCGATTTCACTCCTTTTTCCAATCCACCTTTGAGGGAACCCAGTATCCAAATATGCTCGAAAGTCCCTACCGTAATAAGCCGCAGCTCCGTCCTTCTGGAACCAAATATTTTGAAAATTATACGCTTGTAATCTCCCTTATTCTTGGTACAACTTGGTTTCTGAGAAGCTTTTCGTATGTACGGGCATTAAGATTACCATCGATGAAGAAAGGGCCTATCAATGTATCATTCAAGACACCGACCCAAACATTAATCTTTTGTGGATATTGTGTGTGACTCTCCAACATCCAATCAGGATTTGTGTCGGTCCAATATCTACAATTTTGCCTGTTAACTTCACCTTTTAAAGTGAAAGTAGATACATCTGAAAATACTGTATTGTACAAGAAAAAAGAGCATCTTTATCAATTGCGTCCATCATAATTTCACAAAATTCAACCCGATGATTAGGATTGTCTTCAGTGTGCTCTTGAAACAGATGAACTTTGTAAGGATGAAAATTAATGCTTTTTAAAAATTTTCGCACTGTCTCGGGAGCAATGTCACGCTCATCACTAGCTCGATATAAACTAAGGTGTCGGTTTTCAACAAATGCTTGGGATATGTCAATCTGCATCTCCTCAGATCCTGCAGATTTTGGCTGACCAATTCTCTGAAGGTCCTTGCTCGTTCCGAAAGTTTAGCTTGCGCCATAATAAGCTTTTAGCGAAAGATAGTAAGTATGTACTCATAATACGTAAATTTAGTTTCGATTCGTAATATTCGTATGAAAAAACGTTATAGGACTTATGGTATCGCCTTAGGTATTGACTTAGGTATCGAAAAACGGTATAGGACTGTATATCTCTTCGGGGAGGAACAGAACTCTCACCAGAACACCTGGAACTTTTAATAAAAAATTTCCTTATGATTTTACAATATTCAAAACGCTGTAACTAAGATGAATACAGAGCTCACCAATAAATTCTTCGTTGAAATTTACTCTAGGAATTACACTGACCTCTTAAAAAACTTTGTTAATTTCAAATAACCTCTAACTGACCTTGACCGTTACAATTGACCTATGACTTGGGTACGTACCTGAACGTTAGAACGTTGGGCCGGAAAAATAGGCCTGCAAACGCAGTTTTCGTCCCAGCCAGGGATCAAAATCCACCATGCAAGATCAAGGTGGATATGGATGTCAGAAAAGTAAGGTGCAAATTGGGTCGATTAACCTAATATAAACAAGGAAATAGAACTAGACAGTTGATACACTATGTTACTAATATCATGCACGAAGGCAACAAAATCAAAACTTTCAGACAGATAAAAGAAAATTCTATCGTGAACTGAGAGTAAAGCCAAATAACCAGCAAGCCACCAAAGTCCTTCAATTGGAGGATATGACTAACGACTGGTCGGGTGATTAGGGAAAAATGCACAGATGCAATTTGGACACGGCGTGGTTCAAACTGCAGGAAGCAAGGGCAAGCAATAGCCCTGCAAAGCAACTGAAAAACATCACAGCAATAGATGTTTCAGCGGCCTTGAAAAGGACAGGTAATTAGAAAGCTCTAGGTCTGGACATGGTGCACAACTTCTGGTACAAGTACCTGACGAGTGTGCATCTTGCGTTGGCAAGGTGTTTTCAGTAGATCATTGAACACCCAGATCTGATGTCAGGCTTTATGCTCAAAATGCCTACGCATTATTTACTTTCTAAGCCATGCGATGAGGCTCTGGGGTACAAGAATCAAGTATTTTGATCATGGACAACCAAGGTTAACTAGATGAATATGCTTTACGAAGGGTATATTCTAAGGAGACTTCTTCAGCGCACTATAGTTTTGTTTAGCGTTGAATCCAATGAGCAAAATACTACACAGCGTGTCTCTTGGGTTCAGAATTTATGATAATGGGGATGGTCAATAAGTGACCCATCTTCTTTACATGAATTACCTAAAATTGTACGCTAGTTCGAAAATGACATCGAGGCAATTGCTGCACGCGAATCATATAAATATCTGGGTATTCTTGAATCTAAGGGTATTCAACATACGATAGTTAAGACAAGCCTCACAACTGCCTGCACTACGAGACTCAGATTGATTATGGAAAGTTTTCTCAACTCGGCAAACAAAATCAGGGCAATCAACACATACGCCATCCCTGTCCTCACGTACTCCTTCGGGCTCATAAAATGGTCTAACACCGACCTTGAAAAGTTAAACAAAATTGTTCGCGTGGAAATGACGAAGCACTGATATATGGCTAAGAAAGGGTGTTTTGTATCCAGAGACGGAAGGATTCTTCATTGCGATACAGGACAAGGTTGTCATCACCAAAAATTATTGCAAACACGTTTTACATAGATAGGTGGTTGACTGGTGCTGATTATGTAGAGATACCAACAAATCCATCGATCACATTATTGATGGCTGTCGCGTAATGGCTCAGAGAGAAGATACACACAAAAATAATCATGCAGCTGGCATTATACATCAACAAGTTGTCCTAAACCTAGGACTCATAAAAGAATGGATGCCCTTCTATAGATCCATTCGAATGCCCGTTTTAGAAAGCGAAGATTACATCTTATATTGGGATGTTACTATCCAAACGGATCATTACATGCGGGCTAATCGACCTGATATCATGATGCGAGAAAAAAAGGTGGAAAAGTCTACATCATCGGCATTGCTTGTCCGCTTAACCGAAATTTGCAGTCAACCTATACAACCAAGATCTACAAGTAAAGCGAGTTAAGGCATGAAGTAAAGACCACACAGAGGAATGTGAATCATGCATCTACTCATTCCATTGTGGTTTTGGCTACAGGCAATGTGCACGCAAGATTCACTGAACATCTTAAACATTTAGGAGTCAGAAGGGTAATGGCAGCAACTCAGAAGGCGGTTTTATTAAAAACCTGTCGCATTCCAAGAAACTTTCTTGTCCATCAGGAAGCAAATGGCTAAAAACCCGTTGAGTGGCAGATGATAGCTCTAAGAAAGCATCCAGAGGTGAATGTTGTCACCTGGAACGCCCGTGATTGCTCGCAATTATATACCTACAGCATCATCGCAGGAGGTTTCAAGCATCGTATTAAATTAGTTGAATTAACTTATAAAATTATAATCTCATGAGGCAGTTGACCTAGTCCGTGGCTATGATGTATAACCGGGTTTACCCGAGTAAAAGTTTAATTTTTGGTACAAATTTGGACCTTTTCTCGGTTTTGAGGTATTTTACTGCATACCTATAAAATTAAAGATTGCTTAATTGTAAATTACCCGAACTAAACTAATAGAATTCTTCTCAAATACATAAATGAAAATATAATCTCATTACTGGGTGAAAACTATTCTTTGAGTACTCCTTAAGATGTGACTGTACTTCAATTTACAAAAAGTTTATAACAAGTAAATCATCCATGTTCCCATAAAGTTCAAACGTTGATACAGTGTTCGAAAAAAACAGCAGTTAAGACAGATTGCAATTGTTTTGGGTCGAAGTATTATTTGCAAAACACTTAAAAATAATTTTTAAATTATATATGTGTGATTTATTACGGTTCTACGAGGAGTCAGTGTCACTTTTGTGGATGGCAGTTGCTCCCAGTGGTTCTTTGCTGTGATTGCTTAACGTAATCTGAATAGGTTATGTTCCTTTTTTTAGTGTTCGAAAAGTAAATATATCGCGTCCTCGAATCTTTTCTTTCGTCTCTAAGTGATTCCACTTAGAAAATCAAAAAATTTAATTACTCGTATTGGTATGATAATGCAGGAGTTTTGGAGGTCGCTGATTACGAATCCATGATAATATTTGACATATTGTAAATGACGGATCCAAAATGACGGCCCCAAAAAAATCTTATTACGCGTATTGGTGCAATAATGTAAACTAAGGGGTCTTTTGGGATGCTGATTAATAATCTGCGGTCCAATTTGAAAAATTTTAATTCCTGAGCGACAAAAATAATAATAAAAATATTTGTGTTTGGGTCTTTTCTTATTTTTTTCTGCCATACTAGGTCGAACATTTGAAATTTTTCAACTCTAACCGCAGATTCGTAATCAGAAACTCAAAAGATCCTTTAGTATACATTATTATACCTATACGCGAAATCCAATTTTTTGGGTCGCTATTTTGGATCCGCCATTTTGAATACGTCAAATTGGATTTTGGATTCGTGATCAGCGATCTCCAAAACCCCTTAGTAAACATTATCATATAATTATGATCATGCAATTATGATTGTGTCAAATTTGATATCGGATTCGTAACCAGCGACCTCCAAAACCCCTTAGTATACATTATCATACTAATACGCGCAATTAAACTTTTGCCGCCTTTTTGTATCCGCCATTTTGAATTTGTCCAATTTGATATCGGATTCGGAATCAGCGACCACCAAGACCCATTTCTACCAATTTTCGCGTGAATTTGTGAGAAATCGATTTTTATGTGCAAAAACTACTATATCGTCTAAAATTTTTATATTTGAGACGCCATTTTGAATAATTACAATTTGATTTTCCAAGTGGAATCACTTAAACACGAAAGAAAAAAATTCGAGGACGCGATATTACGGTTTTCTCTAAAACCAATGGCAGATTCGGTAAGATCGTGAAATTATACGTAGATATTGATTTATTAAAAATTGGTTTCTGACATTTTTCTTTGAACTTAAGAAGGCTGAAGAAAAATGGAAAAATGCGTCCCGCCAGGGCTTAATGGGTTAATCTGTTTTTAAATAATATGTATAGATCACGTTCGTGAGGCGCGACCTGATCGGAAATAAAGCTGTTTTTTTTAAATTGATGAATATAATAGAATGATAAAAGATATTCAGAATTACATACCTTTAAAATCCGAGTCTTGAAAATTGAGTTATTTTAAATTCTATATTTCCAAACTTACGAATATTCAATTGTAAGTTTTTAGGCTCGTAGAACTTTGATAATTGTAGTTTTCATGATTCACGTTTAAAATTTCTCAATTTAAAAGATTTGGAACATTTAATTTTCTTCAATTCTAAATTTCAAACGATCTGAATTCAAGATTTTTTATTTATGTTCCTTCAAATTCAGAAATTTTAAATTGAAAATCTTGAAAATTGAAAAATTACATGTATTGTTACAAACAAGCCGTATACTGTATTGCGAATTATTCGCTTCATACCGACTTGAATTATTGTTTTTATTTTTAAACGCTTGCGACTTTGCCTTGGGCTTTCATTTCCTCTTACCATTATCAATTTAAAATTTTGACTCTAGTCCTAAACACTACCTTGTAACTCTAACCTTCCGGGCACACGCCTGTACGATTTTGCCGCCTTCTCCCTTTCTTTGTTTCTCTTCAAAGTTCCAGGCTCATTTAACTCGCCTGACCACTATTTTTGCTCGTCCTATTTCTTTGTTCAGCATATAACCCTATATTTGACTCCTTCTAACAGCCCTTGATGTGCTTCGTCCACCATTCTCGCCCTTCTTTAACCGCTTTCTCTTTCTCTTCCATGCACTATTCTTTCTCATTCTGTCTTTTCGCCTTTAACATTCTTTAGTGCTCCCTCTTTTTCCTGTTGAGTTATCCTATTTTCACCTCCCCTTTACTCTATTTTCTTACGCTTTCTTTATGCTATCTTTACTTTTCCCGTATTCATTGTCCCACCAGCCTTTCCTAAACTACTATTACATTTATCTCGGTCTCACCTCTTTCCTTACCTTATATACCACTCCTTGAAATTTTTATAGCAGCGTATCTACACCTTCCTTCTCTACCCCCCCCCCATCTCCTCGTTTTATGTTTTATCTCTGAATTCTCTCTGCTCTTCCTTCCCCAAATGCCCATTTTCAAATTGTTTCTCTTTTTCCTTTCCTCTACCCTCCACTGCGCTTTGGGCAACCGCATCTCATTTTTGCGATTACCGAAAAATGCTCTGATTCTATCACGTTGTATACTTCTAGTCTAACCATTAGCCTCCTTTTTTCTAATTCTTCCAGAATACTTTACAGTATGCCAGGATACTTTACAGTATCCCTTATATCCGTGTACGCATATTCACCTTCTTGATCTTCCATTGTATTTCCATTACTTTGTCTATCCGATACTTCTCCCTCTTGTTCCCCGGTTAATGCATCTAAATTCCGTCCTATTAAGAAAGAGCTTCTCCTCTTTTTCCTGTGTCCATTTGCGTATTTCTCTCTACACTCCATTTTCTCCTCTTCTTCCCACAGGTCGTATTTCTTAACCGATTGGAAAGTTTTTTTAGAAATGCTCAAAAATTAATTTTTAAGAGAATTGTGGTTTGCTTTTTTAAAATTTTTTCACAGAGCAACAATATATAAACAAATATAGTGACAAAATTGACATTTTAGCTTTGTGTATTTTTATCTCAAGAAAAAAGAAAGATAGAAACTCACTATCAGTCGGAATTATTGCACATGCATGCATAGAACATAATTAATTTTAATAATATTTAACTTAATCATTATAAACAATTTTTAAAGACAAAATCTTATTAGTGTTTTTTATCATAGAAAAAATAGTTTATTTCACGCTAGTTGCTAATATTTCTCATAAGAATCATAATTTGTAACAAAAAAATTAGCATGAGTTAACAACTATTGTTTTTATAAACATTTCTATAAACAAATTCTTTATAAACGAGTTTTTCTCATAGCTGAATTGATTTTTCCGAACAAAAGTGATTCACAATTGTCTTTAAAGCCATTTATATACTTTAAGCTTCATCAAACATGAACAATATAAATTGTTTATCACAATTTAGTTAAACAAGTCTCCTAATCGGCCGTTTCCTCGTCGAAAAAAATGTTTTTTTCTTGAATAATTATTAGAGTGACATTTATTGCGGTGACTAACCAACGAAATTAAATGAAGAATAATTTATGTGATTGTTCTAAACAATTTTTTTAACGAAACTATGATTTATTTTATTTACATGCAAAAAGGACGGTTTTCCACTGAAATTATCCGACAATAAACTAAGAGTGATTCCAAAATTCGATATGGGAGATTAAATAATAATTTGCGTAATCGTTAATAACAATTTTAAAAGAATGCGTGACAATCTGCGGTTGGTCGTAGAAAATAGATTTTTTTTTTCAATCATGCTTGTGATAATCTTATTTGTGTTATTTTATCAATGAAAAAATTGATACTTATAATAATAATAATGAGATTATTATAAAAAACTTAAAATAAATAAATTACGATTCAGAACTCGAATCATTTTTAGATTCGAATTGTTCCATTAGTTCATCGAGTTCTTGATCAAGTTCAACTTCAACTTTTTCCCATTCAGGCTTCAAGGATGTAATGAAAAGATCTGAAGGCTCAAGCAGTTTGTGAATAAGGTCGTGCATAGTATGCAATCGAGAGATTTTTCGTGTGTTGAACTGTCGAATGTACTTGGTATCCTTGTTCATGGCTTCAGAAGCTTCTTCGGATTACATGCCAATTGGCAGCATAAAATTCTCCATAACTTTTCCCCCATGTAGCAGTATTTTCTGCTACTAAATAACATTTGTAGTATGTTTCTTAACATTTTAATGAGTTCTTTATTTACTTCAGTTATTTCTGACACTTGATCAACATTCGAGAAAAACCTACGAGACGTATTACCACCATTAGAGTTGCCAGATCCTTGATTTGGTTGATCAATTATTAACACAATCTTCTTTTTAAATTCGTTGCAAATTCCTTTCTTAGCTTCTTTCATCGTTTCTTTATTCCCTTTCTTGCATATGCTCCATTTGAAGATTTGTAACCGATAGAAAATATGCAGTATACACTCCATGAACCTAATCCAGGCATGCAAAGTAGAAAGACCAAGTTCTAAGCTGGATACAATTTCTTTCTTCTGCTTTACACGCTCTAGATCATTCATTTGTGATGGTGTCGCTTTGCAAATGTAGCAAGTAGAAGATGATGGAGTATTAGTGAGAGCTGTACAAACTTTTCCATTCAACATAGTTAGCTTCATTTTTGTTGTTACTATATACACACCATTAGTCGTAGTAATTGTTGTGGGTCTAAGCTTCTGAACTTGTGTCTTAATATTTTTGATTTCCGATTTCGTTAATTCCTTTGCATATTTAATCATGATAGGTATACAGCGTTTTGGCGAGGAACTATGAGAATTCATCCAGACAGTTTCTCCCGTGTGCTTTACCCTCAACCATATTAGCACCATTGATGCTGTGAAAAAAGAGTCATCGGTCAAATCGTTGTTATTACACTTCTGATTGTATTTTGCATCAGTTGACAGTCCATCGATGCCACATTTAATTTCAAAGTCCAAATAAGTGATCTTTAATCTATTTTCTGAATTCGGAAGGCATGAATTCGGATCTTTAAAAAGACGTTGAGTAGTGGGATCAATAAGAGACTGAATCTCAACCATGGCTCCTTCATCCGATATTCGAATAATTGAAGGATAACAATCTTCTTAAATCTCTTATACATTCACATATAAAGGATAAATGTCAGCCTTTCTTTCTTTGGCCTGTAAGTGAATAGTATTATATTGATACTTTGATAGTCAGACCTGTTCCATTAAAGCTAAAGCTTCTTCTGAAGCACATATGATTCAGAGTCAGATTTACCTAAAATGTTTAAATTTTCAGTATCGTCAGAATTCAAAAGGACGACTATAGCATTTGCAATTTTTTTCCTTCCACTCTTTCGTAAACTTCGCAGAAATGCATCCTGTATCTCAGCAGCCGTAAAACTCTCTTCAATGGACATTAATTTTCTTCTCTTTGTCGCAGCAGAAGCATCTTCGAATTTTGTATTCTAACTTTTTCTTCCTCGTTTTGATTTTATCCCAGAAAAAGTAACAACGAGGTCAGTTTTTAGCCACTTTTCGAACTTCTTTTCAAAATGACTTTTTATACTTAAACATTCTTTTCATTTTTTCCGAAATGTAGGTAAAAAATATAAATTCTAATGATTGCCTACTATTTCTAGATCGTTTGAAATTCAAAATTGAAGAAAATTAAATGTTCCACATGTTTTAAATCAAAGAAATTTTAAACATGAATCATCAAAACTAGAGTTATCAAAGTTCTACGAGCCTGAAAAATTACAATTAAATATTCTTCAATTTTGAAGATATAGAATTTAAAATAACTCAATTCTCAATAATCGGATTTTAAAGGTATGTAATTCTGATGGGAATGGCCTGTTGCCGTGCAAATCCTGTTGAGGCTTAGATACTGTAACACGACAATTCCGCATCACGTCGACAGTAGGGAAAACACGGCGACATCGGAACTTTACACTGGCTGTTAGTGCGACCTGTCAAAACATTAGAAGCCGATATCTTAAAGCGCGCACTAAGTATAGTAGGTGCGCCGGACTAAGTGTTGCGTCGCGCATGTGGCGCATGTGAGGGACGTGGCGACGCAACATGGCGATCCACGTGGAACATTCTAATGTCAAGCAAGGGGGGAACCAGGAAAAATGGCTACTCACTATGGAACACTTAAATTTTAATTGTGCCTTCACACGTTTAGTTGCGTAGCATAGTCGGCACACTAGGCATATTATCTATGGCCTAGGCGCCAACTCTGTACTCGGCGTTGTAAATCATCACTCTCTGTCCGACTAAAGTAGGGCTCACCTCGTGGTCACTCAATTTCTTATAAAAGGAAAACGACGCCATAGAACGTTCTAAGATATAAGCCAGAAGGATATTGATTGGGCGTAATTCTGTTGGTGGATCAAATAATAAGGCATATTGTTGAAGCTGCAGATTTTTCTGCCTAAGACCCATAAAGCCGTTTAGGCGTAAAACTACAAATTAATAGTTCAATGAGGAAATCAAGGAATGTCCTTCCATTTCGCCTTTCTCTGTGATTAAGTGCGGTAATTCAGTGCGGTAGGGACGGAAATTTGGTATTACTAAATTCGGGAGGTGATATTACTTGCAACTACATAAAACTGTGGTGGTAGTCGAGTGTTCAGAGTAGGAAAATACGATCATCCAAGATGGCGGCAACGTTCAATGACCTTTCTTGTCAGGAACGGCGTGCCATGTTGGAAGGGAATTAGATCGATTAAGAAATAGATCGTGTACATGAATTTCAGTCTGAGTGATGGGCGGCTCACTTGTGTACAGCAATCCAATATGGTGGTAACCTCAAATGACTATAGAGATCATTCATGAACCACAATGTTGGAGAGTCGTTAGATAAATGACTAAGCTCATTGGTGTACGACAATTCAAAATGGTGGTAACCTCATTTGACATTTGGGGAAAAGTTTTGGAGAATTTTATGCGGCCAATTGGCATGTATTCCGAAGAAGCTTCTGAAGCCAGGAACAAGGATATCAAGTACATTCGACAGTTCAACACACGAAAAATCTCTCTATTGCATACTATGCACGACCTAATACACAAACTCCTTGAGTCCTCAGATCTTTTCATTGCATCCTTGAAGCCTGAATGGGAAAAATTTGAAGTTGAACTTAGTCAAGAACTCGATGAACTAATAGAACAATTCGAATCTAGAAATGATTCGAGTTCTGAATCGTAATTTATTTATTTTAAGTTTTTTATAATAATCTCATTATTATTATAAGTATCAATTTTTTCATTGATTCAATAACACAAAGAAGATTATCACAAAAATAATTGAAGAAAAAATAACTTTTTTGTATGACCAACCGCAGATTGTCACGCATTGTTTTAAAATTGTTATTAACGATTACGCAAATTATTATTTAATGTCCCATATCCAATTTTAGAATCACTGTTAGTTTATTGTCGAATAGTTTCAGTGCAAAACGTCCTTTTTGCATGTAAATAAAATAAATCATAGTTTTGTTAAAAAAATTGTTTATAACAATCATATAAATTATTATTTATTTAATTTCGTTGGCTAGTCACCGCAATAAATGCACTCTGATAATTATTGATGAAAATAACATTTTTTTCTACGAGTGAACGGCCAATTACGGACTTGTTTAACTAAATTGTTATAAAAAATCTATTTTGTTTATGTTTGATAAAGCCTAAAGTATATGAATGGCTTTAAAGACAATTGTGAATCACTTTTGTTCAGGGAAATCAATTCAGCTATGAGAAAAACTCGTTTATAAAGAATTTGTTTATAGAAATGCTTATAAAAACAATCGTGGTTAACTCATGCTAATTTTTTTGTTACAAATTATGACTCTCATGAAAAATATTAGCAACTAGCGTGAAACATAACGATTTTTTCTATGATAAAAAAACACTAATAAGATTTTGTCTATAAAAATTGTTTATAATAATTAAGTTAAATATTATCAAAATTAATTATGTTCTATGAATGCATGTGCAATAATTCCGGCTGATAGTGAGTTTCTATCTGTATTTTTTCTTGAGATGAAAATTCACAAAGCTAAAATGGTCCATTTTGTCACTATATTTGTTTATATATTGTTGCTCTGTGAGAAAAATTAAAAAAAAGCAAACCACAGTTCTTTAAAAAATTAATTGCTGAGCATTTCTAAAACAAAAACTTTTAAATCGGTTAAGAAATACGATCTGTGGGCGATTATGAACAGTAAATTCCTATTCCAGACAACTGTGGGGCGGGCAGTCGATCGTACCTGGAGGCTGTGGTAAGAGTCAAGATGGGTCTGAGAAAAAATATTCATTTCCTCTAAGTCACATCTACTTCCACGCTAGAGATGTCCTGGCATCAGATAATACACATTTCCTGTCAGCAGTATGCTAGCTAGTCAATTCTTCGCGCGTAGGTCGGACTTTGCCGAAAACCCACATTAAATAATTCATCCAATTTAGTCAGATCTTCGGATTTCACAGGAACCTAGATGTTCATGTTCCTTCTGATACTGAGCCATTGCCATTCCCGTATTGGATACCTGTATGTGGTTTGTCTCTAGTATTTTCTTTTCTTTATTTGTTGCGAGGTTCTTTAGGCTAGGGTGGAGTAGGCGCTCTAATCATATAATAACTTTGCCAGAGGACATCGGCATGGTTTTATAAAAGTTGTAGCGAGAAAGGCGAGAGCTCTCTGTGTCTCTTACACCACAGCGCATGCAGTCTCGTCATGCAACCTTGTCGCTCAGCGGCTTTAACGGTATCGTAGTACTCCAGCAGGTCATCCCTCTGTCGTCCCGTTTACTAAACATCATTACGATTTGACGTTCCATTGTGTTTACTCTGTCTTGATTGGCTCCTTCAACTGTAAGTTAGACTTTGCAAGACCTTCCTGTTTCCCAGAAGCATCAATGAAATGAATTTACCAAGGTCACTTAGAAATTTATGATCCAGTCCAATTTCACTCCATGCAATTGTATGAAATGACTGTCCGATGTGGAATTACTTTGCTTCATGATGGAATGTATTTGAGCAGCGTGGCATGTGGTTAGTTCATGTGAGCAAATCAATTAAAACGAGCTAATGAATTAATACATTCTTTGGGCAAAGTTGCTGGCTCTACCACAATTTCACACACGTTAAGTATCTTTACGTGTTGGTAATCTCAGAGATTAGGCGTAGGACGTTAATCGACAATCCATCCACTTTATTATAAAATTACATCTCAGAGTCACTAATATTCCTCCACGTGGGGCAATATTTACATTGTGATCCTTGGAAACAATAGTCGTTTAAGATACAAACGAGGTTGATTTCTTACGAATTTCGACGTGGAGTAGCAATACAAGAGTGCATCAAACGCCGAATTTCATGAAAGTCGTCCAAAATCAGTTGTTGTGCCAGAAAACATTGATGCTGTGAAAAAACGGATAATGCAAGATCCACATGTGACATACTGCGAGATCGAGGCAACCTTAGGCACTAGTTCCACCAGCATACATTAAATATTTCATTATCACTTAGCGTTGAAAACATTTGCTCTCATTGGATACCACATAATTGGATAATTGCTCAAAAACCACAACTTCAAAATGGAAATTTAGCCCTGCTACTTTACTACCTAAAATTTAGATACTTATTTCTTAAAAAATTATATTGAAACTGATATATACTATTTGCGGAAATTAAAATATACAAGATTAGAGCGAGCGTCACTGACAATCACTGATTTCATTTAAAGAAGATAACACTGCCAGAAATAAGGCTACACAGTTTATTAAAATTATTCTATTATATTATTGAAATCAATTTAGTGAAATCTTGAAAACTAGTTGATATTTAATAGCAATTTTACTGGATTCACGATTTTTTAAGGATCTGGAACTTTTCTATGCATCACTTTTTTACAAGACAGGTTTTTTGTTTGATAGGTAAAAACACATAGTGAAAATTGAAAAAAAAGAATTTGTGGATAAACAACACAGGCTACGATAAAAATTATAAAATAAAAGTGGCTTAACCAAAAAAGAGCTACAAATTTCTATCAAATTACTTCTTGATAATATACGTAGTTTTGTTTTTAATTTCAAAAACTAAATTATAAATTAAGAAATTAAATGTTCGGACAAACGACACACGCTATAAATAAAATAAAATAGAAAAAACGTTCAGAGCAATACATTTTTAGAGTTTTTTGGTAATTATTAAACAATTTTTATTTTATCAATGATTTTTCTGCCCCTGAAAAGCGAGAAAAGTTAATATATTCTGGAACTAAGGGCACAATTAACGGAGCTTCACTGCCTTCTTATTTAGGGTCCAAATCTTGCTGCTTTAAATCGAAGACCAAGTGGCGCTTGTTTTTAGTAAATAAGATAAAGGGTTAACCATCATTGTATTTTGTTTTGCACTGTAGAACCTCAATGGCTCTTTTTAAGACATAGTTATTGTTAAATATGAGACATAAACTTAATTTAAGTTAAAAATAAAACCAAGACCATCATAGAATCAAGACTTTTTTTCTGTGTTATATAAAAAAAATTGGTTCTTGCGAAGATATTAGCAAAACAGGGGGAAAACGACCGAATCCTATGCATATGATACCTTGATTTCCTCTCAGTGCTTAGCGAAGTCAAGTTAGCTGATGGTAGAAGTGAAAATACCTAATAATAATACTTATCAGAAGATAAAGTTTGACTGAGTTTTAAATTCTGGGAATATGTTCACCTTCCCAAGAGTACCTAATCAAAAAATGTATTGACCATGATAACCACCCCTTTCTTATTGAGGGGGCAGTGTGTAATATTTTCAACCCCAACGCCTGCACGGGTAATTTTAAAAGCCCTTGACTGCCCTTTTATCTTATTGATTTAAGTTTGTGTGAGTCAAAAGATCTAATCAGCATTGTGAGGTTTTTAATTATTAGAAAAGTGCGAAATGCCACTTGGATCAACAAGTTTTAGGACCTGTCACCGTCTGGCGATCTCGTTCGGCCGATTTTAATTCTTCTTTTGTTGTGTTGGTAGAAGGGTCATTGACGGTCTGTCAGATTTACAGCTTGATATCTTGACATTGGTGGAAGTGACGCTATATTGTGTATATCTATCTTAACGTGTGGATTCGATTGTTCACAAAAAAAATGTCATCGACTTTGCCCAATGCCATAGTTCTCATTAAGCATTTGGCTAAGCAAGAAACGAATAACATCTTACAACCACGGAGGATCAAGCGCTGGTATAAGTACGTTGCAGTCGATGGGCAGTACCGTGGAAGGGACAATATCAATTATGAAGAATAAACTTGTATTTTCGATTTTAAAAATGAAGTCCCAAAACTTTTTGATCAAGGTGGTAAATTATAGATCAGAGGAATCTAACCTTCGGTTATGAAAACGCCTATCGACAATAGTCAAGATTTTTTATTGATATTAGCAGAGTTATGAATCACTAAAATAGATAGCAGTTAAGAAATAATGACTCAGGTATCTCAGAATAATAACTTTGATACTTTTAATATTTGTGATAACGAATATAGTATGTATTATCTAATCTATAGTTAAGCTCTAGAACATTCTTTTGTTACACTATTAACGAAATTCCACATTAATAAATTAATCTGTTTCTTCGCAACTTGGGAAAAATGAGGGTCTTTGCTAATTGGTCTATACTTTGACCATCATCGTTCATTCTATTGGTAAATATAATAGTATAATAATATACCTATAATTTGTAGATATGGTTAAGCTTTTCCCAACTGAAAATTTGTCTAACATAATAATTCCACGCGAGAAATTAAAGAAGCTAGGCATCATAAACTCATCTGCGATCTTAATCTGCACATGTTAATACAATTTTCTCAAATACTACTTGTGCACTTTTAAATAATTGATTTTTTAAATCTACGTCTCGAATTCCACTTAGAATTGGATTGTCTGTGAGACTGTCAGTACATGAAATTCAAAAAAAGCGAAGCGTCGCTTAGCGTTGATAACAGCTGTCACAAAGTGGCAAATCACTCACTAGACACGTTCGCAGCTTCGAGAGGAATCACGCAAGCGCAATTGGCTGTTAATGGCAGCCAATGTAGGTTGTAAAAACCACTGCATGATTACTGACATATTACTGACAAGAGCTCGAAATTCCGTGAAACACCTTCTACCACTCACCACGTCATCTAGGCGCCTCATCTATATACCATCTATATACCCCAAGTATCCTTTATACCCCAAGTATCCTTTAATTATATATTACTCTCAAAATTATTTAAAGAAATAATAATTAAAATTGGAAATTTAACCAACTATTAAAAATTCATCGAGTTGTTTAGAATTCATGTATCGTAGCGGAAAATCTATATTTCGTAAAACATCTTCTGCTGGTTACAGATATGTATGAAGTTGCATACAAATTAATTTTAGGTCTACGAAAGAGGATCATGTTAAGTTATAGTTGATAACACAGGTATACAAAAAAAAGTTGTCTGAACTGCTGAACAGAAAATGGACAGAGAATGTAACCCGACATTTTTGCAGTTTTTTTGGGCCACTGGATTTTAGCACAATGTTGATAAATCCCTGTTCAGAACCTTTCTGCTCCTAACCTCAAAACGTTCAAACCTAACTTTAAAACTGCTTTTAGTTAGCCAGAATAAACGATCTGCCAGTTGTAGGGGCCAAATAAGCTGACACAAAGTTATTAGATGTTTTTTGGGTCGCTGAGTGTGGATCCGGGGCTTTTTTCTCAGAAAGGTCAAAGTCCATTACTAAACCTAAAATATACCCTAGCAAAATTGCCAAATTAGTCCGTTTTTATATTGTAATATGACCAACGGCCAAATTAAAAATTTTTCAGATCACTTTGATTTATCCTATTTTTTCTCGTACTCTTTGTGTCACAAATCATGGCTAAAATAGGAAAGGTCGAACATAACCTTAAAGTCACCGCAATCCGCAAGCCCAGTCGATCAGTAAGTTCGCAAACAAGAAACGGCCTTGATGTTTGGACACTTCAAGTGGACGAAAGTTTGAGCAACATATTTGATAACAGATATTAATAAACTAATCCGTCCCGATCCGACTGATCTTAATGTACATTTCTTTGACAATCGCACAGCTAGGCGTGATTTTCCTGCGCAATGCATGCGGTGAAATGCTAATTTACAAAGTAAGTGACAAAAAAATCCTGAAATAGTGTGGTGTAGATGAGACACTATTAGATAAGAGTGACGTAAGTTTATTGAGATGGTTTAGGCATGTCGAGAGAATGAAGGGAGAACGACTGACAAAATAAATATATTTAGGTCAATTAAATGGTAGAGTACAAAAAGGCCGAACGAGCAAAGATTAGTGGTAATATGTGATTCAGGCCCTAAGTAGAAAATATATAAAAAGCCATAAAAACACGAGAGCCTGCATGAGAAAAAGTATGGACGTAAAGGAAGCTTAAAACGAAAGACCTTGAATACGAATGGACGCACAGGGAAAGCTTTACATGGTAACATTCTTAAGGTCTTCACAAGGGGTGATTACCAGAGAGATTCATCACCGACCTGGTTCAGTGCAGTATTGTGGTACGAACGTGCTATATAATTAAACATCACGGCAATTCTAAATTAACATACAAATCTATATCTCCACCTTTTCCAAAGAACTAAAGGTCAAATTTAGAGTCCACTTTAATATTTTTTCTGATAAAGACCATCAATGAACGGCCGAAATGTTGAAAACTGAATTTTGATATCTCGCAGTTGGCTTTTTTCAATAGAAATAGGGACCCTTAATCAGCATTATTTATTTATTCAAAATAAGATCATCACTAATTAATTACCCCGCTCAACGTTAAAACATCTTAAGGAAACAAAGTAATTTTGAATTTCCTTTTTTGTAAACTTTAAATTGTAAATTATTTAGATTTTAAAATTTTGAATTTTAAAAATTTACAATAAAAATTCCGTGAATTTTGAAATTTACATTTAAAATTTGAGCAAAAAGCACCACCAGCTTACAGGGAATCTTACGTCTAAGGAATTACTGCCTAAATGGATCTATCTAGAGATAAGACGGCACCTGAAGCGAACATATCTACGTAATCATATTCAGGTCTTAGTCTCTATGATGGGTCTTGCATTTATCTCAAAATAATCTCTTTGTTGAACTGCTGACTTACCAAGTTTATTCCAGGCCATGAGCTTTCTGTCCCACAGAAAAAGAGCAATTTTTATCCTTCAGGATCTAATTAAAATAGGGCGCTGCCGCACTATAATTTGCGATAGCCTGAAAATGCTTCAGGCATATTCTATGAAGTCTCCCCCATATTTAGCATATTTTTAAATCAGCTTAGAGCCAACTTTAGGATGTTATGAGCGGTTGATATACTCCGAAGCTCTAGTCTAAGGACATACCCTCGGATAAGTATTAGGAGGCTCTAAGTAAAATGAGCTCTTGTAAAATATTTTTTTAATGTGCCAAGATTCCAAATTTGACGCTCGGAGGATCTGCAACATGGAACCCACAGCAATTTTTTGCAGCAGTCCCCTTGACGGTACAGGCAAGAGTGAAGGTACTTCAAATCCGGAATTACTTACCTAGGTAATTTTTAGCAATAATTTTCCTCTGGAGATCTGTACAAAAGTCAGTAAGCAACACGATGTCATCTTGCATTACAGAAAAAAGTTCAGAACCGGATATGGTATATGAAAAAGACTGAACAGGATCTTGACGAAGGAATAAAGCCTCGAGAATCATTACACATTGAATTTCTTTATTCATAATGTGTCCCCTAAGAGTTTACATGACTTCCATTCCTTACAATCTTTCCGTTTAAATCTATATATTTTTTACAATCTTATCCTTTCTATATATACAATTATTTACAACTATTTACATAAAGTCTTATATCTAGTTCCTTATTTCTATTTTCTGCGATAGCGCAATTTAGGACTTGTTAGCAAGCGAGTAGCGAGCGAACGAAAGCGAGAGTGCAAGCGAGAGAGAGCATGAGAACGGAAACGCATCTTAGTCTACTTAAATTTTACCTTACCATTACTTACAATTTTCATGCTTCTAATCTAAGCGACTTCCGTTTCCTTTTTCTTTCACTTTTTTATACCCCCATTTACCTTTTTCACGTGCATTCTTTCATTCTTCCTCATTCGCTCCTCTAGCACCCTCCAACTCCCTCATCCACTCTTCTCCTAATCCATCTTCGCCTAGAATCTTAACCACATTTTCTTGCCAGCTTCCTTTATCTTCCATTCCTCTCCTACATCCTTCCCATACATGCTCCCATGTTTCCTCCTCCCATTCACATATTCTACACATTCTGTTCTCTTCTTTTTCCCAGTACATCCCCTCCCGTACCTCGTTTCCCAGTCTAAATCTTGCTATTCTGGTCCACCTTCTCTTTCCCCATCCCTTTTCTAAATACTTTGGCAGCCCTTCCTTTTTTAACATCTTATACCATTAATTGTATTTTGATTCCTCAATCGCCCCCCATCTTTCTGTTAATTGTTTTTCCCCCTCCCTTTTTTCCAATTCTTCATATTTTACTCCAGTCCCGTCTTCTATTTCTCTATCATTAAAGAACTCCCTCCTTTCTTCTTCCCACCTTGTTAATTCGATCGCCATCCCTCTCCTCTCTTCTACCTCCATCGAACACTTTCTCACCAACTCCCCTCCCTTTCCCTCCCACAGCTTTGTCACAAATTTCCATGCCCTCTTACCCGCTCTAATATTTAAATTATCCCTTTGCGCTTCTTCTTTCACCATATGTCCTGGCGTCCTCCAGTCTGCCCCTAGTGTCCACCTTAAATACCTTTCTTGTAAACTCTCAATATCTTTCCTTTCTTTCCACCCCCATATCTCTGCTCCATAACCTAAAACCGGCCATACCAGAGTATCAAATAAACACATTCTCCTTCTCCAATTTTTTTTGAACCTCCGTTTTCCTATTCCCCATATCTGTTTCATTACCCCTGCTGCTTTTTTTATCCTTTCTCTTTCATGAGCTGTATGATCTCCATTCGTCTGCAAGGTACATCCCAAATATTTATACTCTTTGACTTCTTCTAACTTTATTCCTTTCCATCTCCCTGCCCATTCTTTCTTCCTTCCTCCTACTTTTCTAAACCTCATTATCTTTGTCTTTTTTACATTTACATTCAGCTTTTTCCCATCTAAGTATTTCTCTAATCCTGTAATTAATCCCGCCAGCCCTTCTTCATCCTTTGCCATCAACACTATGTCGTCTGCGTATACCAGTGTATATATCTTTTCCTTGCCTATCCTAACTCCTCCCCAACCCTTTCTCCTCATTTCTTATCCCATTCTTTACCATAACTTAGTCTATTTCGCCTCGGTCTAATGAGTCAAACACCGCCTTTAAGTCCACGAACATTGCTATCATTGCCCCTTTTTCCCTTTTAATTCTCTTATTTACTAGATAGTTCAGAATATATATGTTGTCCATTACCTCCATTCCTTTTCTAAACCCTGTCTGATTCGGTGATTCGATCTTTTTTTCTTCAACTTCTATCTTCAATCTCTCCGAGAAAATAGTTACATATACTTTATATAGTGTTAGCATCAACGTCACCCCCCTATAATCTTTAACCTCCTCTCCCTTGCCTTTCTTTACTATTGGTATAACTACTCCTTCTTTCCATAACTCTGGCCACCCCTCTCCTCTCCATACTCTATTACACATTATCCATGCCCATTTCTTTAGTTCCTCCCCTCCATATTTCCATACTTCATTTGGGATCTTATCTATACGAGGTGCCTTTCCATCCTTTATTACTCCTAAAACTTTAACTATTTCTTCCCTTGAAATTTCCTCTTCCTCGTCTCTTTCTCTACCATATTTTCCTCCATTTACAACTTTTCTCTCTACTCCTCCTAGCAAATCCAAAAAATATTTCTTCCATTCGGTCATTTCAATATCTTGGTTTACACTTTTTCTTCTTTTTCTTTCTCTATTCACTACCTTCCATGCCTCTTCTTCCGTCCTAGCCTTCTCCGCCTCTTCCTCAAACCTTTTATTCTCTTCCTCTTTCTTTTGATAACACAATTCAGTATACTCTTTCTTTTTTTTCCTATATTCTTCCCCGTTACTTTTTTCTTTTCTCCATTTTCTTAATTCCTTTCTGACCTCCTTTTTTTCTCTTTGCAGTCCTCATCCCACTCACTTCTATTCCCCCCTTTACTAACTTCATTATTATTTGTCCACTCTAATCCTATTTTTATTTCTCCTATCATTTTTTCCATCTCCTCTTCCACATTTTCCTCCCCCATTTTGATATTTCATATTTTTTCTCTAAAATGTTCTTTTCCTTCCCTTGACCAATCTCCTTTTCCTACACTTTTTACATTTGCTCCCCTTTTACTCATATTGCTATTCCTATTTTGTCCCTCTAATGTCACTATTAAGGGAAAGTGTTCCGAATCAATATATTCTCCTACTTCTAGTTTCTTAACCTTCTCTCTTACGTCATCATTCACTATCACATAATCAATTACCGTTCCCCTTCAACTTCCTGAGCGTGTATATTCTCCTTTTTCATCCCCTTATATATTCCCGTTTAAGATATACCATCCCAACTCCTCCAAGCTATTCAACAACTTTTTTCCCTCCTCATTGAGTACCTTATCTTTTGATTTTCTTCCTCTCTTTTCTCCCCATTCCCTTCTTCCTCTGTCTCCTGTTCTCGCATTTAAATCGCCACCTATTATCATCCTAATCTCTTCTTTATTTTCTTGAATCATTTCTTTAATCTCCTCTGCTTTTTCCTGCATATCACCGTTCACATAAATCCCCACTACCTTCCACTTCTCTCCTCCCATCATAGCCTCTTCTACTATTACTCCTTTTTGTCGTTCATTCCTGTCTTTCTTATCTTTCCCTGTTATACATTCATTCCTAACTCCCTTCACCATTCCTCCCATTGCCATTTGTAATGACTTGGTAATCTTCCCCTTACTCTTTCCCATCCCTTTTCATCTAACCACGTTTCCATCATTATGACTACATCCCATTGTGTCAAATTTCTCATAAACTCCTTATCCTTTCTCTCTAATCCTGCTATATTCCAGTAACAAATCTTCCATTCTTCCCTACTTTCGTTTCTCATATTTTTTTCCTGCTTACTATTTCTTATTTTCCTATCTCCCGTTCCTTCATCTTCTAGTTTCCCTGCACCTCATTTCTTACTATCTCTTCCCTTTCTTCATCCCAATCCCACCATACTCCATC
>NC_046657.1:46346606-46382672 GCF_010883055.1 Belonocnema kinseyi
TCCCTGCACCTCATTTCTTACTATCTCTTCCCTTTCTTCATCCCAATCCCACCATACTCCATCTATCTGAATTCTCCCATACTTAACCCATGTTCTCTTTCCTTTTTTTCTTTCCTCTTCCGCTATTTTCCTTAATTTATACTGCATCTTCCTTTCTATCCATGTCAAATCATCCTCTATTCTCTCCGGACTACCATATGATAACCTCTTCTTTGTCATCACCTCCCTCTTGTGTTCCCATTTCTTTAGTTTTACCAGTACCATTATCTCCCCTCTTCTCACTTCCCTTCCTATATTTCGCATTTCCTCTATCTCTACCTTAGCATCAATCCTTTTTAGTACTTCGTCCACCCCTTCCTTCAGCTCCTTCCCCTCTATTATCACTATGTTCAATTTTCTTTCTTCCCTCTCTTTCCTCTCTATTCTTTGTTCTATGTTTCACAGCCTTTCTATCTCCTTATTCCCACTCTCGCCCCCACCGCAATTCCCGTTTGAGCTTTCAAATATCTTCATCCTACCTCTTATCTCCTCTACCTTTGTATTATTAACTTCTTCCTGCTTCTCTAGATTTTGCTCCAATGACTCCATCCTCTTTTCCAACATTTCCCTAATTTCTTCCCTTTTTTTATTTCTTTCTTAACTTCAGCCATTTCCCGCCTAATTACCTTCTTTAATTCCTCTCCCCTTCTCTCCTGCTTTTCTTCATAAATCCCCATTACCTCTATCATCACTTCTCTAATTTCCTTTAGCCTTTCTTCTTTCATCCACATTTCATTTTCATCTCCGCTACCGTCGGCATCCGTGTTATCGCCTTTCCCTACCAAACTCTGCTTTTCCGGCGTCGATCTAAATATTTTCTGGTATTTTATATTCGCCCCGATATCCTCCTTCTCTTCACTGCTTTCCCTCTCCCCTCTCTTCCTTTTGATAAATGCTTCTATGGACCCTACGCTTTTTGCTCTCAATCTTTCCTTTTCTATAGTTTTTTTATACTTTCCCCTCGCTTTCCTTTCCTTTATCTCTTTCGGCGTACTGAAGACTTCCTGCTCTAATTCTGTTTCTTCCGAGGAGATACTCGCTCCACTAGTCATTAATAAAATTCAAATTTTCCCGCCTTCTATCTTCCCTGCCTCTATCGTCGCTGTCTGTTACCTATCACGTCTTTCTTTGTCGCTACCCAACCCTGCTACTACCAATCCGTCAACACAGTCTTCCCACCCTGTCATAAATCTTCAAACAAACTTCCACACATATCTGTCTCAATCCTCCAAAATATCTACCTCCCCTTTGCAATCTCACAATCCCTCAATTAGATCTCTCACCTCCACACCCTTCCACACACTTCCAGAATCCACTCACCTCAAATTTCACTACAATATCAGAAAAACTCAGCATCCAACTTCAAATCACAAACATTTTATTACAGTTTTACATTTTTTTAAGAACGTTGTAAAGGATTGAACCTTAAATTGCGCACTACAAAACACCCTGCGATTGTGCGGCGGGCACCTACTGGAGTTTCACTTACTTCTTCTCTGGTCAATGGGGTAACCGTACCACTCACCATATTTATTTTTGCCCGTCTTTTATTGCGTTTTATATTGCATGTATAGATTCCGGCAAGAACATTATGAGTTTCCAATATAGCCAATACATCACCCTCGGATGTTGATAACACAATTTGTTCTTGGGTTGGCATGGGCGTATATACATGCCTCCCTATTCGCATTTCAAGTTGTTTATTTGCAGGAAAAGTGTATCTTCGCAGCTCAAATATCCGACTCGGATTACCGCGGGGAATAAGTCGAATAAATGTAAGTTGTTCTAGTCCACATCCCACTGCGCCAGAAGTAGGAAGCCTTGTAGGAGGAAAAGTGGAACTGGAAGGAGAAGCCGCAGACCTGTCAGAAGGAGACCTAGACCTCTCTCGAAGAGGCGGTTCGTCAGAAAGAGATCTGTGCCCCGACGAAAGAGACTCGGTCATGGAACGAAGTGGTGGTTCTGCAGGAGGAAGAGATATCTCAGATGAACGATTTCTTTCGGGAAAATAACAAGATAGAGAAAGACGAGCTCCGTCGCGAGGAAAGGCAGGAATTGAGTGGTCATGAGGCGAACATTCAAGCTGTGAAGTTGACTCTGAAACAGTAAAAAGGGGATTAAAATTTTTTAAATACGTTGGAATTTTATCAAATACTTCAAGAGGAAAAATTTTAAGTAACTCACAAATGAAAATTTAAAAAGTATGCTGTTTTTACGTGATCTCATCGAAAATTAAATAGTGAAAAACTAAAAACAAAAACTCTGAAACTCCAAGACTGAAATTGACTGAAATTAGCCCTCTCTTATTCTACTCAAAATGTTAATGTCTACAATGTTAATATATAGGAGAATATTTATCAAAACGCACCCTAAAAATATGTGTTTCGTTTGGAAGTACCCTGTACCGCTGGCGTTTAGACAGATAACGTGCAGCTTTTTTTTATAAAGCAGCTAAATTCATGGTTCACTATAATTATTTACACTTACATTACTGAAAATACAATAAAAAAGTCGCGATTGTTCAAGAATTGGAGATTAATGAAAAAGCGTCACTTGACGCATCCAGCAATGCGACATTTAAGCGAGAAATTATTTGGAGGCGCTTTCTGAAACATTTCTGATTTTTTTAATCGACAGTAACATCTTATTGGACGCCAGGATTTAAAAGGGAAGAAGCCTAGAAAAGCTGTTCCCAATAAAAAAATAAAATTCCAGTAGGCTATACTTTTTCCAGCACCTTTCTGCAAAGCATTGGGAACAATGTTCTATGCGTGTTTTCAAGTTTAAGTTCAATTTCAGGATCGAGAGCTTATTAGTAGTTTTAAAATCCTTATTAATTAAAATTTTTTTCTTATAAATTTTATTTTTTATTACAGTTACCTTGGCGTTTCGCAGGTTCACTTGTATTTCCAACATTTGCTAGAAGAAAGTCCCTTTCTTTGGGAGGCATTCCTGATGATATCTCTGTGAAAAGATTAAAAAGCTTCATGAATTTGAAATGATGAAAATGTATTAAAACAAGAAAAAAGGGAAACATAATTGAATTATTCCATTTTATTTCGTATAAGTTGGTTGAGCTTGTTATAAAGATAAATTGTGAAATAAAATTTTGCTAAGTAATTTTTAATGATATCTAAGTTGATAAAAAGTTTAGTAAAAGAACGCGATTGTTTAACATTTCTGATTTTATTTACATAATCATATAAGTGTATTGTGAAACTTGTAAGTACAAAATACATTCACAAACTTCATCTATTTTTTCTTACTTCTAAATCGCAATCAAAACTCAAAATCGTTATTTTGGGAGATTTATTTTAGTTACGCAAAATTTACAAGGTATTCAGGTTGAGAGTGAAAAATTTCATACTTTGGCTTTGAAACTTGCAAATTTAACAAAGAGAAATCAAAATAAAATCTTCTAAGGTAACATATTTTAATTGAAAAGGCCATGGAAATACTTGTTATGATAAGTCTCAAACATTTTTTTAATTACTATACGTGAGTAGCAAAAAAAAAATGAAATCAATAATGATAATTTTTTATTATCATAGAGTTTACATAGTATTTTGCATTCTTTAACGTACAATAGATGTTAAAAGATAAATAAAAAATGATCCTCATTTATTATTTACATACCAATAGTATTGAGAATGACGTGCATGCTTAAGACAACAGTATAAAGCGTTTTCATTTTTTTGAATGTATGAAAAATTGATTAATGCAGAAATTTGAGAGCAGCGTAACTCATGAATATAATCATGTTTCGTGTATATATAAATTTCTTAGATATTTGTCTCTTTCCTTTCCAACGCATAAATCGTTCAGAACCATAATTTTAATCAGTGTCACATAACTGATCTAACAGGAATTATCTTCTCGCACGTGTATAATTATTTCACCTTCAGAAACTCAGATAATTTTCGTTTAAAGTAAAAGTATCTGTTCATATTATTTCACCTTGAACAGCTCAGAGACTTTAGCCATGTGTAAAGAGTTATTATAAAACCACAAAATTGACAGCATGTCACGTAGATTAAAAAATTAAATAAATATTTTTTTCAATCCTCGTTTATCGCATTTTTTTCTACAAAATATTTTACCCAGGGAAGTAAATTAATCTATAAGCCAATATCTTTTTAGCGTGGATTTATCATTTTTAAAAACAATAAAGCCAATCTTGTTATTGAAATTGTCCGAAAATACATCGAAAGTGATTTTCAAACTGTATAATTCAAGTGTAGTACTGCGCTTGAAAATTTAGAATTTCAAAACCTTTTGACTTTCGATTTTCAGAATCATCCAAATTTAAGAATTTTAAATCATGAATCTTAAAAAATTTAGACAGTTTAATTGTAAATTATCTAAATTAAATTACAAATGAAAAGCCTCAGAATTAAACAAGATAGATAACTTTCAATTGCCAATATCTCCGAAATGTATTAGTGTTGAAAATAAGATAAATCAAAGGGATTCATAATATGTATGTTTAATGTTGGATAACGATTGCAAGCTTGCGACATTTTCTTGTCGAATTTTGATAAATCTAAATTTCTCTAAATTGAGGGTAATCGTTAAGAAAATGGTTAATCATCAAGTGGATGCTATTGAAAAATACATGCGGCACCTCTTTGAACATTTAGGTCCATTTTAAAAGTCCGAAAAAGCTCAGTACCTTGATGTAATGTAATATATAAGGCCATAACTGCACACTTTAAAAGTGGTCTCAATTTTCCAGATCTTCTATAAGCGTGTCCCTCATGTAACCACGCAAACCATGCTTGCAGAAGAAGCCAAATATTCCAGGCAGGCCTCACTCCATAAGTCCAGTAAATTAAATGCCCTAAATAATGTCTAGGTTGCAAAAACCAATTTGTATTATTATATTATTTATTTATAAGACCTACGAGTCTAATTATTCGCGTCAAACACTATCTTGGTAATCGTGAAGAGTCCATATCAGAAACTTTTCAATCCAAGCAAAGTGAATTTAGTGAGAACAACAATGGACAATGATAGTTTACTCGCTGCCAATCGTAAGGCGTATTTTGGAGTGTTTGTTGGTAAATAAAACAGTCCCTTTAAGGAAACTTAGTCGGAACCTTTCCCGTAATACAAGAGACGCCTGGCTCCGTACTGAGACTCCGTACAATTGAAAACTTCTAATTAAGCTCTAAACCTATTTAATATAGGTTAAAAAAGAGTTTTTTTTGAAACTGTTCATGAATTTCAAAAAAGCAGCCAGAGTTGCATTTGCCGAACTAACAATTTCTTTCGGGAACCTTCTTATGAAGTCTTTCGCGTATCCTTGGAATAAATAATTAAGCAAACTGTTTACGGAGAGACCATTGCAACCTTAAATAATAATTTAAAAAGTTTCAAAACCACTAGTATGTAAAGATAATAAGACAGGACTTGGCATATCTTCATCTTGAACGCCTTACGAAACCTTAACAAATTTGGTTGTACCATGATTTGTTCTTATACAAGAACACGCATTTTTATAAGAATTTCTAAGAATATTTATCAGCGTAGCACTCCAGCAAGTGAATGATCGGGAACCATAAGGGCCTAACCGTTTTTCGAAATATTTTGCAGGGGCAAGGAAAAATTGTTCGCTGAGTACTTCTGGGGATAGCCTTTTGACGTTGGATAGATTAGACAAGGCAAAAAGACAAAATAGCCAATTATGAAAATTGGGTGCGTTAGCGCCTTTTGCTTCTTGACTCGATCTGCCCACTCATATATATTTTAGGATATTGCTGGCTAGAGAAAGGTTTTCTTCCGCCCTTGCACAGCCCTCAAATTAAGACTGAGACTATACGCATTAGGACCATCCTCGAAACGGATATGATATATCGAATAGACTGGCTTGGGTATTAATTAAAAAGTGAAGCATCATAATTCATAACAATCTAACTTCTTAGTTCCTAATTTCAAGTTAAATAAAACATTCTTATCCGACTTCGGATCGTAAAAATTAGGCTTCAAGCTTACATTTTTATTAAATTAATAGCGTACAGTATGCAGGTTTGAATTTCGCACTGAAAAAGACCCTGAAGTTTTACGGCGGCTATCTACTGGAGCATCATTTAGTTTTTCGCTAGTTAATGCCGCAACCGCTCCACTTGCCATGTTTAATGTTGCTCTTCTTTTTTTTAAAAAAGCTCCCTATCATATGTATACAATCCAGCAAGATGATTATGAGTCGCCAATAAAGCAGAAACTTTCGGAAGGGTCTTTTGGATGCGCACAATACAATTTGTTCTTCGGTTGGCATAGGCGTAAACACACCTTTTACTATTTGCATTTTAAGTGGTGTCTTTGCAGGAAAAGTGTACCTTCGAAGTTCAAATATCAGGTCTGGATTGGTTTAAGGAATCAGGATAATGAATCTAAGTTGTTCCACTTCACATCCCAGTCCCTTAGAAGTAGGAAGCATTGTAGGAGGAACAATGAACCTGGCACGAGGAGACCTGGACCTGAGACGAAGTGGAGTTTCGGCAGCAGGAAGTGTTCTCTCTGGTGAATTATTTCTTTTAGAAGATGAAAAGGAAGGTCCGCTAAGATGGACATTAGCAATAGGCTCGCTGTCAGGCAAACGATCGAACGTTGAACTTAAATCTGCAAAAAGAAAGAGGTGGTTATATATTTTTAAAAGTATGTTGGATATTTTCTGAATAAACTTAGTAGTTTCTACTTGTACTTGCTCGCTATGGTTTTAGTTGATAGAACTAACAACATGGCATATTACATATCGTCAAAGTAATTCTTCTAGCTCCGTGCAAATTTACCCAAAATACGTTCAATTTTTAACCGGTCCACAATGTATCTTCGACCCATTTTGTCTTCTGTCAATAGTTTGCACGCGAACTTTAATTTCTTTTAAAACGTGATTTCACCAATTTTCAAAACAGTAAAGATATGTGACTGTGATTACTGCACTGGAGTGTTGTTGCATTTTCTAATATGATCATATATAGAAAAGCAAGAAGAAACAGCCAATAATTAATCCAGAAACCGTTTCATGCACGCGAGGGACTATTTAAGAAATGAGCTTTAATTTGAAATTCAAGCGAAGTATTGAATTTCCCGAGAATATTATTAAGAATTTGAAAAAACCATTTAAAAAAATAAAACATTAGTTATCACGGCTCAAAATCTCCTGATTTTTTATTTAAAAAATTGCTTTAGCTGATAATATATCGATAATTATTCGAATAAAAAAATGGAAAATAAGAAAAGAGTGTAAAAATCTGCCAAGTGAGCCACCTATTTTTCGATGGTCGAACTTTTTTCGAGGATATTACTTTATTCGGTTCCCGAAAATAAATGACAAATACTATTTGAGCGGTCTCGTGAGATTTGAAGTTTTACCAATTTGTTGTTGATAACATTTTTCTGCATGAATTTGGTTATTATTTATTTGCTATCAATGTGTTGGATGTATTTTGCTAATTTTTTAAATGATCGTTTTAAACTAGACGCACTTTCGATACAGATTTTTATCCTGTACCTAGGGTCACTGGAATAGAAGCTTCTAATGTGTCCCCTACCGGTTGAGATTTTTCTTGCAGCTTCTTCCCTATTCCTTTACACCCCCTCCATACACACACACACTTGGTTGTGCGAGGGGGCCTACAGTTTAAGGTGGGTTCTAAACCACCAAGAGCAATAGCTCTAAGTACTTAGAGAACCTTTTTCTTTACACGTACCGTTCTCACAACTCTTTGGAGATGAACAACTCTCTTGCTAGGCTATTTTTCACCGTATAGACCGCAGAGGCTCTTCCAGAAGGCGAAGCGGGAATCAAATCCGCAAGCCGAAGAAGTGGGTCCAAAGCCTACGCTTTCGATCCATCCCCATCGTCCGTCTTCTACCAAGGGCCATTGTAGCACTCACGAAAAATAGTTCAGGAATGGTCCCGAAGGAAAATTCATAAGCTGGAACAACAGCAACCGTGCCGAAGGTTGCATGGACCAGGGAATGCTGTTTTCATTTGTGTCTGTGGGAAACCGAACGATCCTGCAAAGTCTAACTTTGAGTTGGAGGATAAAATTAAGACAGAGGCAATAGAATGGAACGGAGAAATCTTAATGTGCTAAGATACTAGTATAGCCCTTGAGCGACATGGTTGCCTTTTGTGCAAAGTTTTTATTTAAACAGAGCTCCTACTCTACCGTAGCCTGTTACAGGAGAAGGAGGAACATAAGCGTCTAGGTTTCTATAAAGTCCAAAGATTTGACTAAATTGGATGACTTACTGTCACTTTCGGCCTATGGATGAATACTTGTCGTCGGTAGGATGCAGTGAGATTTTGGCAGATACGAACTGTGAAACAAAATCAACTGCATAAGACCAAAAGACTCTTTCCACACCCTCCAGTTACGATCGACCACCTGCCCAGAGCATAGGTGTTTGACGCATTTAGGAGAGAATTCTAAGAACGTCACAGATAACTATTTTGGAGTAAGCGTCCAGGGTGGAGAGTCTAGTTACTAAGAAAGTCCCACAAAACTGATATTAATGGGGGAGGATTAGTTTCAACCGAGAGTCATAGCTGTTTGGTGTTTTATGCTTGTCTTCTTGAATACTATGAATATCCGTAAAGACAATTTTTACATCTTAAAAAAAGTAGAAAAGAAATAAGATATTCAATATATACTCACCTTTTGAAATTTTATCCAAAATGGCTAGCTAACTAACTTTATCTTTATTTTAAGATACTTAAAAATTGTATCAAAGAACAATCCAATCTATTAATTCTTTCGAAAGTTATCATGCTAGCAAACTATAAAAAAACATCTGCGAACGAACATGCAATACCACTTTTATTTTCAAAATGCCCTAATCTGCCGTTTTCTCGGAAAAAATGAATTTTTCTTCAATTATTGTATGTGTGAGCTTCATTATGATAACTCCTATTTCTTATAAGTAAATAAAAAAAGATAATATAATAATTTAATTTTTAGTATATCATTTTTTACTTTCACCCAAGTATTTTGCTTTCCGATCGAAAAAGTTTGATCCATAGTTTTTTTGAATGATTAAATAAGTGTTCACCATGAGCGGACCCAATTAATAGTGGTCGATAGTAATATTTTCTTCTTTATTTCCTTAGAATTTTTTAAAACAATTTTAATAATAACTTGCGCCTTTACATAGGAAGGTGGAGAAGCTTCTGATTTCTTATATTATAAAAGGAAATATTGAATAGAAGGGGACATAATGTGAGAGATTTAAAAACATAGACTTTTCTCCACTTTCCCTTTAAAAAGGCTCAAGGGAATCATTACTATTTCTTTAAATATACCAAACTCTTGCTTTCAGTCACTTCACTCTCGGCCTTCCTAGAACTGCTGGCTCAGGCAGTTTGCTAATCAGGCAGTTTGCTAATCAGGCAGTTTGCTAATCTGTCTTGTTTTTATAATTTAAAGAGTTCACTTTCTATAATTAAAGTCTTTTGTTAATGAAAAATTTAATTTTTTATTTTTAATGCTTTTTTTTAAACATAAAAACGAAGCCTAAGATAAAAACAACGCATTCCTTAAAAATTGATTAATAACAAATTTGGAGCTCTTTTGTGGGTGACTTAAAACTTGCATAGTTAGATCATGAAACAGAATGTTTTATTTTTCATTATTTTTTTGTTTGATCGAAGTTGTTCAAGTCCACATCCCCATTCGTCAAAAGAAGGTAGCCTTGTTGTAGGAGGAAACTTAGACCTGACAAGAGGAACCTTGGATCTGGCATGAGGAGACCTGGACCTGGAACAAAGATGATGGTCCTCAGCGGGAAGAGTGCCCTCTGGTAAATTATTTCCTTAAGAAGAAGAAGGTGAAGAGTGTCCGCCAAGAGAAAGACGAAGCATAGGGTCGCCGCTCGGTATATAGTCAATCTCTAAAATTAACTCTGCAAACATAAAAATATTATTTAGAGAGTATTTAAGATAATACAAGATCGCCACACTTTTGTTATAAGAAATATTTAACAGAATAAATTTAAAAATTAAAAATCAAGCAAAGTTGATTGACTATAATTTCCCAGTAATGGTAAACATAATTTCTGGTTGAATTAACTGGACACTTTGCAACCAGACACGTTTGATAACTTTAATTAGAACTTTTTAAAATTATTCATTGTAAGAACATATTATGGGATTATCCTGATTTTCCTATAATATTGTTTCATAAGAGTCGCATCTGCAAGCACCAAATTATCTGAAGGAGCTTCCTGAAATGGTTATGAGTTTTTTATTCCACAGAAATATCTTTTGGGACGGCATGCTTGAAAAAGGAAAGAGCCTACAAAGATTGTTTTCAAACACAATTTAAATTCTAGTCTTGGTCTGATTTTTCAATTATCTTTATGCAAAGCACTGAAAACTGGGTTAAAATATTAAAAATGTAATGCAATGATTCCATGTTATTTCTTCTAAGTCTGTTAAAGTCTATCGATGATTCGAGGTTGTGAATCTCACCAAGAAAAAAATGCGAATATCTTTTTTGAATGTACGTTATACCTAAATATTAAGTTAATATAGTAGTTCGAATTCTCTAACGTATAATAGATGTCTAAAAATATGTACAAATTCATAAAAGCTGTATTAATTCTGTATTCACATACCAGTAGAATTAAGAATAAAGTGCAGGGTTAATACTACAATGTAAAGTGTCTTCATTTTTTTTTGATGTACGAAAAATTGATTAACTCAAAATTTTGAGGGCAGCTCAACCAATAAATATAATTATGTTCCGTGTATATATACTATTCTGAGATATTTCTGTTTTTCGCCTACTAGAGCATAAATCGTGTACAGGCATAATTTTCGCGCTTGGGGGCGTGGCAAATTTCATTCAGTTTCACATGATTTATGTAATAGTAGTTAAATTCTCGCAAAAACGTAATTATTTTACCTTGATAAAAGGTAGGTAATTTTAGTTGGAAGTGAAAGTCGCTACTTTTTATTATTCTAGCTTTAGAGGCTTAAAAACTTTAATATCGTCTAAAGAGTTATTATAATATCACAACATTGATAGCATGTCACGTAGATTTAAAAGCTGAAGAAATACTTTTCTCCAATCCTTCTCAGTAGAATTTTTTTGTACAAAATAGTATACCTAGCGAAAAAAAAAAAATTAAATCAATAAAAAATAAGTCAAAACTAAATTTTAAATTAAATGTGACGTATTAAGTGACACCTTGTGCAACTTTCAATACCATTTCTATAGAAAAATGTCTAAATCTGCTGTTTATCTCGTAACAAATTATTTTTAAATTATATAATATTATACATAACAAATTATTGATATTATAATATCATCTGGAACTCTTTCATGTGGAATATTTTTAGTTGTTATTTAAACGATTTTTAGTTGTTCAAACAATTTTGTTCCCCCTTTAAAGCGAGAACAGTTGATGTCTTCTGCAACTAATTGCACAATTGATGGATGCTGATAGTAATACTTCCTTCTAAAAGATCCATAGAAATGTTGTAAATAATTTTAATTATAACTTGCATCTTATATCAATAAATTTAATTGCTATAGTAAGAGATACTTCACTTAAAGTAATAGAATTTAATTGTCTAAACAAATAATTTTTTTGTAAGCAACATATCGCATACATTTTGAGATACGTAAATACTAAATAAAAGGCAATATGGTGTGGGAGATTCGAAAAAACAGAATTTTCTTCACCTTCCCTAAAAAAAGGCAAAAGTGAATGATTATTAATTCTTTAAATAATTGCAAAATATTTTAAGCAAAAAGTATCACTCTTCGAATTCGTTAATTGCGTCATTAAGTGCAGAAAAGAATAACTTTTGTCGCTTTACAGTGAAAAAAAAATTATCTAAGCAAATGAAAATTGTTTGTAAAACTTAAAACTGTTTAAACAAATTAAAACTTTTCAAAAAATTGCTAAATATCTTTCAGAAAAAATGGTTTAAACAAGTAGAAAGCGCTAAAGTAATCACCAAATATCTTTTATTATATTTGACTCTCAACATTCTTTTATTTTGTAGGTCTTTTCAAGAAAAAATTCTTTTCACAATTTACAGAGGAGGTCGGAAAAAATTTCTAAACGATCAAATTTTTTATTCTGCCCTAAAGCCTATCAGATATGCCTCGGTGATTTTAGAGTACTTAGAACTCTAAACGTGTTTTTCTCGAAACCATTTTTTTTTAACAGGCTGAAAACATAACTCGAACGAATCCTCACCGATCAATCTGAAATTTTAAAAATAAATCCAAAATTGATTTCTCCAGCAACGTACGTAGAATTTTTTTATATTGCATAGTCATCTTACGAAATAGTCGTCTTATGAAAAAGAAGCCGACGGAGAAATTCTGCGTAGCCGACATTTTGTTATAAACGAATTTCTAAAAATATTCTCTGTACTTTATTAGAAGCATGATAAAGCCCATTTTACAAAATTTCGATTAATCCCTTCACTGAGACAAAAAAAAATTCTGAAATATCCCTATTTTTTGTGCTCTACAGTGGTTTAACCCTTTCAAGAGTTTAAAGTTATTAAAAAACAGTCAGAAACTCGTCACTTATGGATTATCATCCAAAATGTAAATTTGAATTCTTGGACGAACTTATTTAAAATTCATCATGTTAGTAGAAAATTTTTCTCTTTGGTTGAAAACTCAAACGTTTTGTTAAAAATCATTTTTCATTGCTCGAATTAGTTGTTGAATTCTATACATATAAATAATAAATAAATATCAGTTTTCAAGTCCACATGCCAAACCAATAAAAATTTTGAATCTTAAAGCAAGTAGCTCAAAAACTGTTCAAAATACGCCCATCTTTTGAATTTTTATCTAAAATGTCTAGCTAACGAACTAGACCTTTCGTTTAGGTCACTAAAAGAAAATAACCCAATCTGTCAATTCTTACGAAAGTTATCGTGCTAATCAAATAAAAATATACAGATATAGAGGCCAACAAACAGACGCATTTGTGAAAACCTTTTTTTCGGATTGAGTGGGTTTGGAAACGTGGACATTCAACAAAAGCGGAAGGCGAGGGTCAAAATTTAAACAAATCTAACGCCTTCTCTGATGAGAATGTAAAAAAAACTGACTGGGATATTGACAGTAGAGTAACGGTTTCAGAATAATAACACATTTATTTTGTAATGTAATTACCAGTTACATTAATCGTAAGTTTGTGTTGCACACCGTAAAACACGCAGAGATTCCGCGGACGATGCCTACTGGAGTTTCTTTTACTTCTTCTTTAGTCAATGGTGTAACCGCTCCGCTGTCCATGTTTATTTTAGCACGTCTTTTAAGGCTTGATCTACTATCAAATACATACATTCCAGCAAGATGATTATGAGTCTCCAATATAGCGAAGACGTCCCCATCGGATGTGCACAACACAATTTGTTCTTGCGTTGGCATGGGCATATACATATTATCTCCCATTCGTATTTCAAGTGATGTATTTGTAGGAAAAGTGTACCTTCGAAGTTTAAATGTGCGGGTTCGATTCGCGCGCGGAATAAGCCGAAGAAATTGCAGTTGTTCAAGTCCACATCCCCATTCGTCAAAAGAAGGAAGCCTTGTAGGAGGAAACTTGGAACTGACAAGAGGAACCTTGGATCTGGCATGAGGAGATCTGGTCCTGGCACGAGGAGACCTGGACCTGGCACGAAGATAAGGATCCGCAGCTGGAATGGATCTCTCTGGTGAATTATTTCTGTTAGTAGAAGAAGAAGAAGGTCTGCCAAGTGAAAGACCAAGCATAGGGTCGCCGCTTAACTCTGCAAACAGAAAAATGTTATTAAGATAGTATTAAAGACAACAAGAGATCGCAAAAATTTTGTTACAAGAAATATTAACCAGAATAAATTTAACCAGTAAAAGTCAACCAGAGTTGAGTGAGTAGAAATTTTAAGTCATGTTATCCATAATTTCTGATTAAAATAACGGGATACCTTTTAACTAGACACGCCTGATAACTTTAACTAGAATTTTGTTATTGAGTATTCATTATAAGAAAATCGTTATAGGATCAGCCTAATTTTTCTATAATATTTTCCAGTAAGAGTCTTATCTGCAAGCGAAAAATTATTTGAAGGAGCTTGCTGAAGTAGTTATGAGAGTTTTATTCCACAGTAACATCTTATGGGATGGCATGCTTCAAAAGGGAAAGAGCCTAAAAAATTGTTTTTAATACATAAATTAAATGCTAGTATGCTATGCTTTTTCAATGATCTTTCTGCAAAGCATTGGGCACATTACCTTTGCTTAAAATATTTTCAAGTTCTAGAGATTATTACTAAATCTAAACAGTTTATTCATTAAAAGTTCTGTAATCATTTTTATTTGTATCAGGCTTACCTTTATGATTCGCAGATTCACTGGTCATCCCAAAATTTTTTAGAAAGTCCCTTTCCTTGGGAAAAGTACCTGATGATATCTCTGTGAAAAACAAAAAATATTGTGATTCCATATTATTTCTTATAAGTCTTTTAAAGCCTTTCAATTATTCGAGGTTTCGAATCTCCACCAAGAAAAAAATGAGAATATCTTTTTTGAATATCGGCTATACCTAAATATCAAGATGTATGATATAATTATTAAAAGTTTAATAAAAGACCGCGTTTGTTAACATTTTCGACTTTATTTACATAATAATACAAGGGTATTGTAAAACTGGTCAGTATTGATCTTATGAGTAAAAAATTTCATATTTCGGCTTCGAAACCAGAAAATTTGGCAAAGTATGATCAAAATTGAATCTTCGGAGGAACAATATTTTCATTGAAATACCCTTAAAATAATGATTATGATAAGTAAGTTCGAAAAATGTTTTTATTTATTATGCTTAAGCAGCAAAAAATGATACTAATAACAAGAATTGTTAATTATCATAGAAATAATATAGTAGTTTAAATTCTTTAATGTATAATGAATGTTTCAAAATCAATATAAATAGAAAATAAACTATATGGATAAATTATTTACGTACCACTAGTATTAAGAATAAAGTGCACCGTTAAGACTACAGTGTAAAGTGTCTTCATTTTTTTTAATGTACGAAAAATTGATTAACGCAACATTTTGAGAGCAGCGTAACTAATATAATAATTTTTCGTGTATATGTACTGTTCTGAGATATTTGTGTGTTCCCCATCTAGAGCATGAATCGTATACAGGCATAATATTCGCGCTTGGGCACGTGGAAAATTTTAATCAGTGTCACATCAGTTATTCAAATAGATGTTAAATTCTCGCATATGTATTCTTATTATTTCACCTTGAGAAAATCAGATAATTTTGTCTTGAAATAAAGGTATGTATATTATTCTACCTTGAGAATCTGAGAGACTTCAATCATGTATAAAGAGTTATCATAAAATCACAATCTTGATAATATGTCACGCAGATTTTAAAAATCGAAAAATATTTTTGCCAATCCTTGCTGATCGTATTTTTTCTACAAAATTGTTGATTCAACGCAGATAATGAATCTATAAAATAATGTCTCTTTAAAAAGGATTTATCACTTCTATAAACGATCAGGCCACTTTTTTATTGACATTCTAAAAAAATAAGTAAAAAATGATTATAAAACTGAAGAACAAAGTAATCAGTAACTGTAAGAGCAGCTGTAATTATTTAAAAAAAAATGAAAACATGTAATTTAATATTACGAAAAATGAAGATAAAGATAAGTATTTTGAAAACAGTTTGCTTTGTATTAATATTTTGCTATGGTTTATTTTGTTAATGTAATTATTTTTTTGAATAATTGTAATTGTTGCAAATTCAAAATATTAATAGATAATATTACTTAATTAATAATAGATGCGAACTCCTGTTGAAAAAAACAAGAATCCAACGACCAAATTTGGACCACTACAAACAAACAAAACAAAAAATCCTATTGTAATCTGAAAAATTAAAATAAAAAAAATAAAATAAATTAAATTTCGGACAAAAATAAAAAAGAGGAAAGAAAAATGAAAAGGCAGCCAATCATATCCCCTTCCTTTCCTTTTCCTTTCTTTCGGCTTTTATATTTTTATTATCATCAAATTAAGATAAAATAACATTCAAAATAAAAAAATTAAAAATATATGAAATTGCATTTCCAACGTTTCGGTACTCGAACAGTACCTTTATCAAGGCAAGTAAAATTTAATAGGTAGAAATTGACAGCACCCAAGAACAAGTGCTCTCCCTTTGATACATGAAATCGAATGAGGATCAGTAGGCCAATCTCTTGTAAACACAATATAAATTTCGGTCAAAATTACATCAGAAATAGAGAAAGTAGAAGAAAAACAAAATTCATAAAACAGCCTCGTTAAATATAATTGATCACAGTAATCGATTACTTTCACTATGCAAAATTTGAACATCATCCTTGTTAAACTCATGGTTATGGCTTGAGAAAAATTCACAAGGATGGCTAACCATTAAGAATAGTTATTTCAGCCATTAATACCCCCACAAAATTTTTAAAACAGAATTTCAATTTGATTCTCAAGGACTCTATCAAAACTTCTAAATATCATGCAAAAAATAGCTGGGAATTTCAAAAAAATATTATTCAAATAACGGTTCCGGATCAACATGTAATGATTTCTTCGGCGGTTATTGGAATGTTTCCTGGTATACCCCTTGAATTAGTTAAACAGGCAATTTTAAATAGATGGGGTAATATTAAAACTCGTAGTCGATTATGTCAAAAAGATTTTATCGAAGGGATAGTTTTTAGTATGGACTAAACTTATTTTAAATTTAATGCATCTTCGTATAGAAAAAGGTCTGGTGCTCCCACAGGTTCAGTCACTTCTCCGATTTTAGCAGAAATGGTGATGGAAGATTTGGAGGTTTTTGCTTTTTGGAAATTAGATTTTGTTTTGCCTTTTTATTTTCGGTTTGTCGACGATACCTTATTATGTGTTCCTCCAGCAAAGTTGCAGATGGTCATTGATACTTTTAACAGTTTTCATCACAAACTTTAAATTACTCATGAAATAGAATAGAATAATTGAATCAGTTTTTTGGACATAGCAGTAATTAAGGGTTGGGGGGTAATATTATTACCAATTGGTATAGGAAAAGTACATATTCAGGTAGAATTGTCAATTTCCTTTCTCCTCATCCTTTTCAAAACGAAACTGCAGTAATCAAAAACTTAGTTGACAGAGCTCTAGTTTTGTCCCTTTTTTCATTTGACACAAGAAATTGGAATATTGTTAGGAATATTCTTTTTCCGAATTATTATCCAAAAAAGTGAATTGATAAACATATTTCAATTAATGTTTAATAAATCAAAAACCAACAGAATTATAATTTGCATGAAGATGATCTGAAAGAGTTAAACGAATATAGTTCGTTTAATACTTTTCTTCTCCCATTTTTTGGTCAAATTTCTAAAACTATTGAACTTATGTTAAAGAAATTTAAAATTCATACTATTTTCCATATACCATATAAAATGGATTCAGTGATAAATTTTTCCAAAGATCCTTTGGATAATTTTGAAAAGGATGATGTTGTCTTAAGATCACTTGCAGGATCTGTAAGATGAATTACGTGGGACAGACTGGCAGACTTCTTAATACTAGGATAGAGGAACACAAAAGTGATGTTCGTTTAGGACGTTGTTATATGAGTGTTCTTGTCAGATATACAAAGAAATTTGTTGATGTTGGCCATGAGTTTGACTGGGATAATGTTCAAATTTTGCATAGTGAAAGTAATAAGAGAAAGAGGGAATTCATGGAAATGCTTTATATTAACAAACAGAAAAAGTTATGTAATAATTTAAAAACCAATTTCTATAAGTTGAACAAAAGTTATACTAATATGATTAATTACATTTAACAAGGCTGTTTCATGAATTTTGTTTTTCTTTCACTTTCTCTATTTCTGATGTAATTGTGACAGATATTTATATTGTGTTTACAACAGATTGGCCTACTGACCCTCATTCAATTCTCAAGTATCAAAGAGAGAGGAGCACCTTTTAGACGCGTCCAAAAGTAGTCAGTGTCTCATGGAGTATAGACCTCAAGATTATACATCTGAGATATTTACAATTCATTAGCCAGTTTTACCAGATAGGCTTAATTAACGAAATTCTTAACCAGGTTCAATCATCTATATACACTTCCCGTGGAGATTATCTAAAAGCATTATGTACTTCGCTTCAAGAATTTAGTGTATGAGTTAAAATTTTCCGAAAACTTTCACGATGTGAAAACTTTTTACGCCTTTTATAGATAATTGGCTACTTTGCAGTATAAAAATTAACAGCCAACCAATTATAATACCGGACAATTGGACGTGTGCGGCAGTCTGGTAAAAGGCTTTTCATCCAAACTCATAAAAAAATTGGATAGACCCGAATATGATGTATGCCGAATATGTATGTATGTTGTATGTATGATGTGTGTTGTCATATTTATACATACGAGTAAGATGTTTATGAGTCTTCAATATAGCAAAGACGTCACCATCGGCTGTGCATAATAAAATTTGTCCTTGGGTTGGCATAGACATATGAACATCCTTTTCTATTTGCAATTCATGTTATTTATTTGCGGGAAAAGTGTACCGCCGAAGTTCAAATATACAGCTTCGATTCGCGCGAGGAATAAGTGGAATAAAGTTAAGTTGTTCAAGTGCACATCCCAATCCATCAAAAGTAGAAAGCTTCGTAGGAGGAACTATGGTACCAGTAGGACGAACCTTGGACCTGGCAGAAGAAGACCTTGACCTGGCACGAAGAGGCACTTCAGTAGGAAGAGTCTTTTCCGGTGAATCATTTCCTGCAGAAGAAGAACAAGAAGGCCCGCCATGAGAAACAATAAAAATGGGTTCGCCATTTGGCAAACAGTCGAACTGTGAACTTAGCTCTACGAGAAAAGAGAGGAATACATTTTTGAATGTGTACTGGTATTTTGTACACTCCTTTTCGCAACATTTTGAGGCGAGGGTATATTTCGTAGTCACTTAGTGTAATTATAGATTTTACAGAACAGTTAGTCCGTTTATAAATTGTCGGTATATTGTGTAATGAACAACAGTTTATGTAATACATGAAATTCTTATCCATATTTTAATAAAAAACATTCTACCCTCTCTTTGGATGAGGATTTGAACAACATATTTCACAACAGATTTCAGTGTACATTAGTTTTTCAATCTGAGTTCTCTCAAAGACAATTTTAGGTCATTTCCATTCAAACCGAAAACAGCATGCTTTGACATGCGCAAATGTTTACCGGAAGGTGAAGGCCGGTCAAACATTAATGGCCAAACTCGTTTAAAGATACGTCACTACGAGAAAGTGAACGTGAGATTTCTTTCTGCTACTTGCGTGATTGGACGTGGAGACCGGGTCCGTTTTAATATAACGGGTTTTAGTGTACTTGTCTTCAAAAATAGCAAAACTGGGTACAAAGTTAAAGCTCAAAGTCCAACTTTTTCTGCATAGGTTATGAAAAGTCAATGCTACTGCATATTAAACACGCTCGGTATATTATATTATTATATTTACCAATAGAATTCAGGATAAACGAGGAGGTAAAAAGCGGAGTATAAACGACCCTCATTTTGTCCAAGTAGAGGAAGCACTGCTTAATGTATTAATTCTAGCGATTCATCTTGCAAACATATTACAGAAAAGTTATTTCATAGAGCTGGCTTCCTTGTAAAACTGACAGTAATAAAGATGTACATTTGTTTAACATTTTATGAAATTTATGACATTCTTTGTCCATTACCAATAGTTGAGACAATTTTAACTTTCTGGAGTTAATTTGGGCTCTCCTTAGTTTTACATGTATAACAGTATGAGAGTTTTCAGAAAACAAAAATTAATGTCTTTATTTTTTACTCTCCACGGTTGAAGAATTTTTTTTCGCAGAGCTATATAATTAAAGATTTCACAACTGCAAATCTTCAAAATTAAGCCAACAAAAAATTCAAAATTAGATACCTTCACAATAAAAATCTTCAAAATTGAGTAACTTTTAATTTTATATTTTCAAAATTTACGAAATTTTAAACGTAACTATTCAAGATTGTAGAACCTTGATCAATTTAATTTCTCTGATTAATGTCTGAAATTTCATTAATTTTCTATCATTAATTTGCTCATCTTCAAGATTGAACTACATATTTCAAAACCAATGCATATTTAAAATAAATGTAGCTTCAATTGTAGATTATCAGCAATGAGCTGTTGAACAAAGGTTCAAAATGAAATGGTTTTGAAATATTAAATCTGTTAAAATTATAAATAAAAAGCATTCACTTTTTGATCACTATTATTGTCAAAATTTAGGAACTTCTATTTTTCAACCTTTAAAATTGGAAACTCTTCAATTGTAAATCATCAAAATTAATATATTTGAAAAAAATATCCGAAAATTTTTCTATATAATTTATGCACATTAAAAATTAAAGAATCTTGAATTATAAATATTCAAGATGGTCTTATTTCAAAAATATGTTGATGTAGATAAAGAAAATCATTTTACATTGAAGAAAAATTCGTATCAAAACAAAGACACGAAAAAAGTTGAATCAGAGAATTTTCTAAATCGGCGCATTGCGAAAAGTATGTTCGTAAATAAAGCAGTCTTGTAAGAAAATTAGGCTGAACCCTCTTCAGTGATAAAAGAGACGCCTGACCTCCTACCTGGACCCATTATAATAATGAACTATTAACCTTTCGAAATTGTTAATGATTTTTGAAGAAGCAAACGCAGACGCATTTGCGAAAGAGAAAAATCTTCTTGCTGCATGAATAAACTTACAAGAAATACTGTGAACTACACCAATCTAATTATAATTGTCAGTTACTTAAATTATATGCTCAACGAGCGTAAAGAAAATTAACGTTTTTATACTGTTTTAAGTCTCCTATTTGATTCCGTTAGTGAACACAAGAAAAGGACCAAGTCGTTCGCATACGCTTACAATTACAAATAGAGTACACTATTCACAAAGATACCTTGGCAACCTAGAATCACTATTAGAGTTTGAATGTCACTAATGCGTAGAGAAAATAAGAAAGGACCTGGTATTTCTCCCTGTAGAACACTCAATTACACCTTAATAAATTCAGTAGTCCTATGATTTCTTCTAATACCACAATAAGTATTTGCATGACTCTGCTTGATCAGCCTCCTCTCCTAACTCTAGGGTATTTGGCTTTTTTGTCCGACCTACTTTCAGTAGGCTTTCGCAATAGATTGTTTTGAACCTCGCTTTTAACTGTTTTTGGTTTCATTTTTTTATGTGCCCATTTTTTTATGAGTAGAGAGGAGAAGATTTCGTCCGCCATTGCAGAGCTCCTCATTTAAAATCAACACTATATACTATTTAAACGAAACATTTTTGTCCAAACTCGGATAGCAAAAATTAAGTTTTTAGTGTACGCTTTTTAGACTATTAGTGTACAGGATAAAGACTTGAATGTCGCACTGAAAAGCAGCCTACGATTAAGCGGCACTGGAGTTTCATTGAATTCTTTTCTAGTTAATGCCTTAATCTTGCGGCTGGCTATATTTATTTTCACGCTTTTTTAGTACAAAACTTTTCAACAAACGTTTAAATATACGTTCCCGATTCGCGGAGGACGTAAGCCGAATAAATCTCAGTTGCTCAAATCCACATTCCAATCCGTCAAAAGCAGGAAGTCTTATTGGAGGAAGCATGGACCAGACAGGAGGGCATTTTGATGACAAGGTGTGGACTTTCGGCAGCAGGAAGAGCTTTCAGGTGAATTATTTGTCTCAGAACAACTTTGCAATAAGAAATAGATGAGTACATTTTTGAAAAGTACGAATCAGGTCAAAGAATTTTCCAGAGAAGTCGGCATAGACTGGAGGAAGATTCAGAGAGCATAAATAGCTTCAAGGAGATGTGTAATGTCCTAATAACACCTAAATAACAACGGCCATCCATGTTTGTTTTCGAATTTTTGGCACCAGCTGACAAAAACATCATAGCCAATGAGAATCAAAAGAAAAAGAGGTATAGAGACCTTATAAGGTATTTGCATCGTTGACCCCGGATTATTCTGTTAAACTAATCATCCTTATCATCAGCACTCTTAGAGCTGTCGAGCTTTCACCCGTAAATAGCCTAAACAGCAACCAATATCAAAATTTGCATACATTATCTTCGAATATTTTCTACAAGGTTAGCGAAAGTGGCACTGGAAATCACTGAAAACTTAAAAAAAATATTCTCTGCACTTTATTATAAGCATTATAAATCCCATTTTACAAAATTTTGATTGATCTCTTTATTGAGACAAAAAAAATGTCTACAATATTTCTATTTTTCGTGCTCTACAGTGCTTTAACCCATTAAAAAGTTTAAACTTATTAGCTCCACACTTATGGATCTTATGGTCTCAAAACGTGGACATTTGATGAAAAGCGAAGGAGATGGTCAAATTTTAAACAAATCTAATACCTTCTCTGATGAGAATGTAAAAAAGACTGACTGGGATACTCACGATAGATTAACGCTTTTAGAATAACAACACATTTATTTTTAAATGCAATTACCAGTTACATGAATCGCTTTTATTCGACTTTGTATCATAAGAATATTTCAGTTTTACATTTTTTTCAAATTATTGTTATACGGATTGTACGTTTGTGTTGCGCACTGTAAAACAAGCTGAGATTCTGCGTCGGGAGCCTACTGGAGTTTCTTGCACTTCTTCTTTTGTCAATAGGGTAACCGCGCCGCTGCCCATGTTTATTTTCGCACGTCTTTTATTGCGATTTCTATTATCATATTTATACATTCCAGCAAATTTATTATGAGTCTCCAATACAGCAAAGGCGTAACCATCGGATGTGCATAATACAATTTGTTCTTGGGTTGGCATAGGCATATACGTATTATCTCCTACTTGTATTTCAAGTGATGTATTGTGAGGAAAAGTGTACCTTCTAAGTTCAAATGTACGGGTTCGATTCGCGCGCGGAGTAAGCCGAATAAATTGAAGTCGTTCAAGTCCACACCCCCATTCGTCAAAAGAAGGAAGCATTGTAGGAGGAAACTTGGACCTAACAAGAGGAACCTTGGGTCTGGCATGAGGAGACCTGGATCTGGCACGAGGAGATCTGGACCTGTCACGAAGATGAGGCTTCTCAGCGGGAAGAGGGCTCTCTGGTAAATTGTTTCTTTCAGAAGAAGAAGAAGAAAGTCCGCCAAAAGAAAGACCAAACATAGGGTCGCCGCTTGGTGTACAGTCAAGCTCTGAACTTAACTCTGCAAACAGAAAAATATTATTGAGAGAGTATTTAATATAACACAAGATCGCAATACTTTTGTTACAAGAATGAATGAATCAATGATCTTTCTGCAAAGCATTGAAAACAAGGTAACATGCGTTTAGAACATTTTCATGTTCTAGAGATTATTGATAATTCTAAAATGTTTATTAGTTGACACTTCTGTTATAAATTTTCATGTGTATTAGGTTTACCTTTATGTTTTGCAGATTCACTTGCCATCCCAAATTTTTTTAGAATGTCCCTGTCTTTGGGAGACGTACCTGACGATATCTCTGTGAAAAAAACAAAAAACATTGATGAATTCTACATGTTGAAAATGTGTTGAAAATATTAAGAATGTGATAATAGTATTGTAAAGTAATGATTGTTAATAATACTTGTTATGTGAATAAACAAACTAAAAAGTGCCTTTTTCGAAAGAATTCATTTTTGAAGAATCTATTCAACATAATCAACTAAAAGCCTCTATTTGGGTTTTTTTGATCGCTGATTACGAATCTTTATTCAGAATTTGGAAATATTCAAATTCAAGATGGTGGATTCAAGATTGCGGTTCCTATCAGTGTTGGACTCTGCAGATGAGTCTGGTATGTCAGTTTAATTTTATCTTTGAAACAAGATAACATTTTGCCTCTCCCACAATACGACAGAATCGTTCTGGACTACCAAACAAACCTAAAGATAAAAATTCGAAAGAAAAAACGTACATAGGGAGTATGAGTTCCAGACTAAAAATATACATCTTACATGGATCAAGTGGCTGAATAAAAAACTGGCTTATTTTTTATCCAACTATCATGATCCTTCTGAAGTAACTACCGTGGATCGTAGACAAAAAGTTGGTTCTCTAAAATGCTTCAATTGTCCTCTCATATCTTTAGATTATAATAAACATATGGGCTATGTGGATTATGCTGCTCGATTTATTTAAATTGATAAAATTGACCGTAAACACAAAAAGTAGTAGTATAGATTATTTTGGCATTTTCTTCAACTTTTAATCCGTGAAACTGTAACATCGTAGCAAGGTAGTACGAACCTGAAATTCAGGAAGGTATATTCCTTCATTTCAGGTAACGAAAGCCTTACAGGTTCTTTCAGGTTACCATCAACTTACTTTCAGAACTGCAGATTGAAATTTAGCAACATACTTTACTTTATTCCAGTAGAAATATTCTGATTTCTGATGTAAAACAAGTTGGTGCTTTATTCTAGATAGTTTGCACACTTAACTTCAGTTACTTCTTTAATTCAAGTCAATTAAAAAGAAAAATTTATTTAGAAAAATTAAAAAATTAAAAAAGATTTTAAAAATTCCTTAATTCAAAAGAAAAAAAAAAGATTCAGCTAGAATCTTCACGTCATCAGCTCTGGGATCATAATCATCGACCCCAAAAGCCCTTAAATATAGATCTTGAAGCTGATTTATATATATTTTTTCAAAATTTGGAAACTGCCATATTGAATTAAAGTTTTTAGAATTCTGACTTCAGATTCGTGATCAGCGACCGAAAAAATTCTTGTGTAATATTTTTTAAGTAAATTCACTGGACAGAAAAATATGTGCAACAAAGGGAAATATTAGAATCTATATTATAATTATTAAAAGTTTAGTAAAAGAACGCGTTTTTTAACATTTTCAAAATTATCTACATAATAATATATTTACATAATAATAACGTATAATAGATGTTTAAAAATATATACAAATTTAGAAAAACTATATTAATTTATTATTCACATACCAATAGTATTAAAAATAAAGTGCAGGGTTGAAACCACGGTATAAAGTTTTTTCATTTTTTTAAATGTACGAAAAATTGATAAACGCAAAATTTGAGAGTAGCGTAACTAATGAATATAATAATGTTCCGCGTATATATACTGTTCCGAGATATTTCTGTTTTTCGCTTTCGAGAGCATAAATCGTATACAGACATAATTTCCGCGCTTAGGCACGTGGACAATTTTAATCAGTGTCACATAATTCATCTTATAGTAGTTAAATTCTCGCATAAGTGTATTTATTTTATCTTGAAAAACTTATATAATTTTCGTTTAAAATAAAAGTAGCGATTTATAATATTCTACCTTGAGAATCTGAAAGACTTTAATAATGTTTAAACAGTTATTATAAAAGCGCAATGTTCATAGCATATCACGTAGATTTAAAAACTGAAGAAATATTTCTTTCAATTCTCCTTAGTAGCATTTTTATTGTACAAAATAGTTTACCTAACGAAGAAAATTAATCTATAAAATAATATCTTTTTAACATGCATTTATCATTGCTAAAAACAATCAAGCCAATTTTTTTTACTGAAATTTAAAAAAAAGTCAAAAATTATCCTCTGCTTCAATTAATATGATGAATCTTTCAACAATAAAATTAATATTTAACAAAAGTGTTCAGATTTCAATCACAAGTAGTTGCATTTCCAAGCAAAAAAGGTAAATTCTTAACGAAAAATGTAAACAAAATTTATATTATAAATTAGAAATATTTCTTTTGCGAAATTGTACTTTTGCTCTAAAAACTAATTGAAGCACTATCTTTTTCTAAATTTCGGAAGTAGGAATTTTTAAATTGTGACGAATTTTGACTAAGAACATGGATTCTTTAAAAGACGAATGAATAAAAATAAAATGAATTAATAAAAAAGTATATTATAATGCTGATTATTGATGCTTAAATATTATTATTACTATTATTAACAGTTATATAATATTATTAATCAATGTTTAAGATTTGCAACAAATTATGCAATTTCATAAAATTAAATAATTACATTAGAAAAAATAAACAATAGAAAGTTTAAAAAATGTATTTAGTATTTTTTCTATACATAACAATACAAAGAGAGGCCTACCTGATCGGAGTGCCATCTATTGGAATAATTTGAAGTACGATAACCCTCCGAATGCTAAAATAACAACTACCACATACACATCCACTGGCGATGCATAGGGCTGATTCAGTGACATAGTCACGTTGTAGATTGGCAACTGATTTCTGTAGAAACTCACTGTTATGTTTAAATTCTCGTTTTTGTTTAAAAGCAACTTTTTTTTAAATGATATTTTTAAATATAAAGATCAGTTTTTAACTTATAGTCGAACATATCGTCATTTTGTAGATTACCCAGTGAGCACAAAATTTGGCGACGCATGTACGACATCATTACGACCTAGTTACGACAATTTTACGACATACTATGTCCGCATCGTTCTAATGTCTTTACGATATTGTAAAGACATCGTCAGATCATGAGACGTTTTTACGATATCGTAAAGACGCCTTCACGACATGGACATAGGATATCCTAAAGTTGTCGTAAAGATGTCGTAACGATGTCGTAAAGACGTGGTCAAATTTTGTGCCCACTGAGTAGCCATCTTCAGAGTTTTCTCGATTTACATCCCGTTGTGCCTCTCGTGCTCCGAATAAACAGTCCGGTAAGTTAATTAAAATCATCCTAATGAACGGTGCAGCTCATTCTTAAGATGAGAGAAGTTGAATCCTTCGACAAGTGAGTCTGCGTCGTAAGTACAAGACACACGCCAGATCGTAAACCTTTTTTAAATTATAAAAAGATATGACGTAGTTCATGCTTGAAAAAATAGAACGCCAACTCTTAGTTTGGAGAGGCTTCACACAAGTAAAGGAATAATTCAGGTTTTGCAAACTTCAATGTAACGGGAACGAGGAGGTCTTAAAGACGAATGGCTAACTCTTAAGAAAAATTCTACAGGAAATACAACACCGATTCCAAAAACCTGGTTATCGTTGGTTAAAATCCGTCAACAATCAATCAAAAAGAATTTAAGTTTTCAGGAAGGATTTTCTAAAAAATATTTTTTCTGGACCAAATAGTTAATTAATAAAAACTTCTGGTAATTACAACACCAGGAGCTTATGAGGAATTTCCAGACATCGCAATCGAGAAAGAGGTTTACGCCTTAAACGAACGTCTCTAATTTCAAGGGAACCAACAAGGGAAAATCGTCGTCGAATCAAGCATCATCACAGCAAAGTCAGCAGGCCATGGCGAGTATAATGAAATATCCAAAGAAGGCCAAACAACAAAGCTGATAGAGGTATGCAAAATTTTGTTGGATAGCGGAATGAAATCACTAGCTATAAATTTGTTTTACATAAATTGTATAAAGGGACTAAAGAATCATTTTACTCAATTGCCAAAACAATCATTTTAACCTAGTAGTCGAAATTAATCACATAAGAAGACCCTGTATTTAAGGGTAAAAATCGATAAGCCAAAATCGAGGACCTTCGTACCTGTTTCAAATGATTAGAAAACATATTTTAATGTGTCACTTATATCTAAAAGAGAGTTTCCTCCATGTACCAATCGACATAAGTTACACAAAGTTTCTGAGGTTTTTCTTTGATAGGGTGTAACACGAATTTTCATGTTTACCATTTAGTTTAAATATCAGCCGGTTTATATTTACTAAAGTCCTGTGGTCGGTGGTCAATCTTCTAAAAGATTCCACCAGAAAAACGCAAATATTTGTTTTCATAGAAAAATTCAGGAAAAACTGTACATGCACCATCAGAGAATTCGTCCAATTATAACGATCAAAGAATAGTGTAATTTTCTGTTATTCGGACGCGTCTAAAAGTGGCTAGACAGCCTTGTTTGATTTTCACGGCTTCTGGAATAAAGAAAAGTGTTTACGGAATATCAATTATCTTGAAATTCTAGCTGCATTATGGGCTTTAAAGTTTTTCGCAGAAAATTTACAGGAATGTGAACTATTACTTTGTATGGACAACACAACTGCAGTCGCTACTATTAATAAAATGGGTGAAATACAATTTTCAAATCGCGATAGTTTAATCAGGGATATCTGAAACTGGTGCGAGCAGACAAATACAGTGAAACTCGGGAAAAATCGCGGTTTTGGGATTGACTATGAACCTTACCTAACCTGACGCGGCATCGCAGCGATTTTCGGAATGACAATTACCCTTGTGGTGTCAATGTCAGCTACGCTCGTCGCGTAGGGTATGCAAAAAATCTTAGTTACGACTAATAATTTGAAGAGCTAATGTATGTAACAATATTGTGTAACGTGTTTTGAGGATGTCTTATTTCGTAAGCTCGTCAATTTTAATTATAAAAACTGAATCTTTTTTACTAATTCAGGTTGACCGGCGTCCCGAGTTAACTTCTGGTGTAAACTAATAAAACTGACTTTTCCTAGACATTTAGTACCCCATGCACTCGGCAGTACGTACCTCAAGTTCGAGACATATCTGATTTACTATCAAGGTACAATAAATACCGTTATAATTTTACCTGCAACAAAATATACCTCCAGGTTTTTACTGTACACCCTTTGACATCCTCATTTTCCCTAGCTGTAGCACTCTTATCCCGGAAAGTTGTACGGGAAGAAAATGTCTAGTAGAAAAAATAAATGCCTCATGGCGGCTTCTTCAAATCTTGTGTCTTGAAGAATTGGAGGACCTATTATAACGATAAGAATCTCAATGTCATCGATCAAGATCTAAATGTGGTTTCTAGCTTTCTTACCGAACGATTCAATAGTGGAGCCTCTTATGGTACCTTAAACAAGATAAGGTCTGTGATACCACTTATTTCTTACTGAAAGGTGACAACAAAAGAGTTGGACTAGTCTTAAATATAACGACTTATCGGTTTAAATATTTTTTTATGTTCTTAAAATGATTCAGAAAGTTGGAAAGGCAAAACATAATTTTTCACTCCACGAAATGATAAAAGCATCAATTGCGATGGCTTTTGAGCTTTTCTTCCAAGAACAAAATAACTGGCATTTTTGTGTTAGATACAGAAGCGATAACTAGAACAAGAAATAGTGTGTAAGGAAAATAACAGAGGACTTGGTACACCCCCCTGTACAACCTTCCACTAAACATTCAAATTTTTGCTTGAATCATGTTTTTTTTTTATAGAAGAATATGCATTTTCATCAAACCTACCAAGAATATTTATTATTTTTGAGCTAACACTAAGCTCATGTAATTGGTTCCATAACAGATCATATAAAGCTGATAGAAAAACGCTTTTAAGACCTACAAATGCAGTGTAGACTGAACTTCTTTGGTGTTTTAAGTTTATCTCGATTACTTAATGCAGGGTGAAAAGCTTATCCAGACAACCCCTTACTCATTTTGAAACCAGATTAAAATGAGGAAACTGCAATATGGATTTTGTTTCAAGAATTTATTGCATGAGTTAAAATTTGTCTAAAACTTTTTAGAATGCAATTCAGAAAATGCTACGTATCAATCTATACTTATCGAGAATACAGGCATCACCACTTTTAGCTAGTCTTGCCGTGATTTTGTTGAACAGTTGCTCTAAATAGAGAAACTAGTTCAGAAACAGTCTTTCAAAAACACCTTATGTAATTAAGTCCGAACCGGCTGCATTAGCATTCAAAATTTTTTAAGACTGAACTTTATTTCACAAAATTTTATAGCGCTGTCCAGCAAGGGGTAAGAAATACAGTTTTCAAGAGGATGACTAATTTTACGAATAGGAAATAAATACCAAAGTAAGTGGTACCACTTGTCTATATTAATAATGATAGTTGTGGGAAATTTGTTACGCCTTTTATAGATAATAGACTAAAATACTGATTAGTTGTTAGCAGAAATTATAGTTTTCAAAAATAATTTTTTCGTAATTGTTTCTCTATTTCTGTAAAATTTTCAAATATACCTAAGCAAGCGTCAATCCTCATCAAACCAAGGATAGTTAGCGTATCTAGATACTATCCTACCTGACACTTCATAAGCTACTTATTAGTTACTTCGCAGTATAAAAATTAACAACCAATCGATTATCTTTCAGGAAGTCAACGCCTACATTAAAACGTGTTATCTCATATTTTCATCTTTAGACGAGGATGTGTCTGGTAGCCTGGTAAAGGTTTTTTTATCTATGGTAATAAAGAAACCGGATAACACCGAACATGACGTACGCAAAATACTGAATAAAATACTGACAATACACTAAACCTTCAAGAATCATAACACATGGACAATTTTTATCCGATTTTGGATGACAAACATTATATTTCAGTTTTACATTTTTTATTTATTCTTATACAGGATGGTGTTTTGTCTCGAGCACCGTGAAACACGCTGAGATTTTACGGCGGGTGCCTACTTGAGTTTCTAGTATTTCTTGTCTCGTCAATAAGGTAACCGTGCCGCTTTCCATGTTGATTTTCGCACGAAGTTTAGCGCGAATTCTTTTGTCATATTTATACATACCAGTAAGATGGTTATGAGTCTTCAATATAGCAAAGACGTCACCATCGGCTGTGCATAATACAATTTGTTCTTGGGTTGGCATAGATGTATAAAAATTATTTTCTATTTGCAATTCAAGTGATTTATTTGCAGGAAAAGTGTATCTTCGCAGTTCAAATATACGGCTTCGATTCGCGCGGGGAATAAGTCGAATAAAGTTAAGTTGTTTTAGTCCACATCCCAATCCATCAAAAGTAGGAAGTCTCGTAGGAGGAACTATGGTAGCAGAAGGTGGAACCTTGGACCTGGCAAAAGAAGACCTCGACCTGGCACGAAGAGGCACTTCAGCAGAAAGATTCTTTTCCGGTGAATCATTTCTTCCAGAAGAATTACAAGAAGGCCCGCTATGAGTAACAATAAGAATAGGTTCGCCATTTGGCAAACAGTCGAACTGTGAACTTAGCTCTACGAAAAAAAGAGAAGAATACATTTTTGAAAGTATGCTGGTATTTTGTGCACTCCTTGTCGCAACATTTTGAGGCGAGGGTATATTTCGTAGCCACTTAGTGTAATTATAGATTTTATGGAACAGCTAGGCCGTTTATAAATTGTCGGTGTATTGTGTAATATGCAACAGTTTGTGTAATAGATGAAGTTCTTGCCCATATTTTAATAAAAAACCTTCTACCTTCCTTGTGGACGAGGATTTAAACAACATATGTCATAACAGGTTTCAGTGTACATTATTTTTTCACTCTGAGTTCTCTCAAATAAAATTGTTTGTGGAATTTTTTCTGGATATGTTATGAAAAGTCAATGCTACTGCATATTAAACACGCTCTGTATATTATATTATTATATTTACCAATATAATTCAGAATGCACAAGGAGGTAAAGAGCAGAGTATAAACGACCCTCATTTTGTCGAAGTTGAGGAAACACTGATTAATATATTAATTCTAGGGATTCATTGTGCAAACATATTACACAAAAGTTATTTTATAGAGCTTGTCTCCTTGTAAGATATTTACATTTTAGCGCGAGAGTTACTGCAAATCACTGACGACTTATAAAGGTTATAAGACTGTCAGTAATAAATCACTGCTTAATATATTAATTCTAGCGATTCATTCTGCAAACACATTACATAAAAGTTATTTCACAGAGCTTGCCTCCTTGCGAAACTGTCAATAGTAAAGCTGTGCATTTGTTTAATCTGTTATGAAATTTATGACGTGCCTTGTCTATTTTCCATAGTTGAGACAATTTTAACTTTCTGAAGTAAATTTTTGCTCTCCTTAGTTTTACATATATAACACATTATAAGCGTTTAAAAAAAAAATTAGTGTCTTCATTTTTTACTCCCCACGGTTGAAAAACTTTTAGTCGCAGGCCTATATAATTGAATATTTCACAACTGCAAATCTTCAAAATTAAACCCAAAAGAATTTTGATTTACACTCCCTAAAATTGAAGAAACTGCAATTGCAAATCCTTCAAATTCAAGAAGTTTCATTTCAAGATTTTTAAAATTGAGCTTTGAAAAAATTACATAATTTAAAGATATAAATCTTGAAAATAAAATAATTTTTCATTCTAGATTGTCTAATCACGCACCTTTTTAATTGAAGCTAATCAAAATTGTCGAACCTAAAGTTTTGAATCTAAAAAATCGAAGTCTTTAATTTTTTATTGCAAATTTTCAAAATAAACAAATTTCCACAGCTTATTTTCAAGATTGTACTATATGTCTCAAAAGCAATGCATATTTAAAATTAATGTATCTTCAATTGTAGGGTTCGCGGTCTAAACTTGCTAACTGACGTTTTTTTCATAATTAATTTTTTTGTACTTTCTGGAACTTTTTTTATATGCATTTAATATCCCGCAAGCGAATGTATGTGTGAGTACAAAGTTTTTTGTGGCTGCTTTCCAAGTGGCTACTTTTTTGTGGCAGCTTCCAAATCACGTTGAAACTGGCGAGCCAGTGAGAAACAATAGAAAACCAGCGGCAGAACACGTCAGATAACAAGTTTCGACCGCTGATCCCTTGTAGATAACAAGGGACCATCCGAAAACTATTGTCCGCTACTGATTTGTTAACTTATAGCCGGAATGAAACATATATGAAATATGAGTATCATTACATCTTAACAACTTTTTAATGTAATTAACAGTTGAACGAAACATTTTTATCCGAAATCGGATCGCAAAAATTAAGTTCTAAGTGTACATTTCCGCTGGCTATGTTTATTTTTACATTCTTTTGAGTGCAAAACTTTTCAGCAAATTTATACACTCCAGCAAGATGATCATGAAACACCAGAAAAGCAAAAACGTCACCATCGGATGAGCATAATATAATTTTTTCTTAGGTTGGCAAAGGCTAGCACGTTTTTCCTATGTTCATTCTAAGTGGCTTATTTGCAGGAAATGTGTACCCTCGAAGTTCGAATAAACGTTCCCGATACGCGTAGGACTCAAGCCGAATAAATGTCAGTTTTGTTAAAGTCCACATTCCAATCCGTCAAAAGTAGGAAGTATTGTTGGAGGGAGCATGGACCTGGCAGGAGGAGATTTGGATCTGACACGAAGTGGACTTTCAGCAGCAGGAAGAGTTCTCTCTAGTGAATTATTTCTTTCAGAAAAAGAACAGAAAGGTCCGCCGCGATGAACGACAGGAATAGGCTCACAGTTAGGTATACAATCGGACGTTGGACTGAACCCTACAAAAAGAAAGAGAGGATTACATTTTTTCAAACTACGTCTTTATTCGATGAACTTCTTGTTGCAATATGCTGAGACGAATCTACATTCCGTTGAAAGTTAATGAACTGCTAGCATATTTTCTAAAAAGCTATAGTTTGTGTAATGGATCAGATTTTTTATCCTTAAATATACACACATAGTTTACTCCCTGTAAAAAAGGATTTTAATAACATATTTGATGACTACTTTCAGTTGTGAATCTGTAAATCTCCTAAATGAAAGAATTTGTCTTTTTGGCCTAAAAATTCAACGATTCGGCAGAAAGTCAAATTTTGTTGTTGCCATTTCTCTTTTTTACAGTCAATTTATACTTTTTGATGGAAAATAAGGAACTTGGTTAAAGATTAGATCATTGAATGGAAAATTTAAATCTTTCGTTTAGAATTAATGTTTTAGTTGAAAAACCATATTTTTGGTTCAACATTGAACAGTTTTTTTAAATTTAATCCTCCTTTTTACCTTCTTTATTTATTAATTTTACTAAAAGTTCTCGCCTTGTATTGATCATTCGAAGGAGAAGACTGATTCGATTTCAAATAATGCAATTAGGTCTGCATGAGGTTTGACGTAAGAACTTTTTTTCATGAATTGAGAGCTGTTTAAGATAACCTTACAATTTCATAAAAACTGCAAAAATATTTTTCAAAATGATGCAGTTTCTTACCAACTGTACGTGTTCCGTTTGGGCTTCCTTTATATGGCGAAGACTTCTAAGATTTATTGAATGAATTTATTGAATATCAATTTTCTCAGAGTTGAGAAAATAGCTGTGGTTTTTCTGAGAATTTAAAAAATGGATTTGCTCGAAAAGGCTAACTTCAAAATTTGGTAGATTGTTCATAGTACAGACTTCATATTCATTTAGACCTCATTGTATGGTTTTAAATGGAATCAGATTGAAGTTCTCATTATTAATTTTTCGTGAATTAAAGTATATTCGCCTCTTAAGAAGTGTTCAAGGAATTATTTCCACCCAATAGTTTTTAATTTTTACACCCCATGTCTCCTTTCATTGTGCCTGGAAAATTCCCCAGAAATGCATAATAGCATTTTTTCACCAAATTCATGCTTAAGACGGTATTTTTTGGATTTTTTTACAATGCATGAAAAAAAGGGAGAAAAGTTATTTTCTTTAATTGATACCCTTAATGAATGTTTAAGACATTTTTATATTATTTATAAAATTAATAATAACTTGAGCCTTTTTATAGAAGGGTGAAGAAAATTTTAGTTTTTTTAAATCTAATTTTGTATTTAACATTACAAGTTTGTTGCCAATTCCTACATACTACATAAATTAGATCGGGTCACTCACTAAATTTTAGTTTCACAATTATATTATATTTTATAGTACATTATGCAAACAGGGGCAAAATGATCAGATCCCGTATTGCATATAGTATTTTACTCCATTCTCAACTGTGGCCACCTTTTGACCCTGAAAAGCGGTTCCGACGCATTAATCTGTAGCTTTGTTCGCGCCTTGAAATCTGATCGTCTGATTCTTACTTTCGCCCGCAATTTCACTTTCGTCCCGCGAATTTTATTTTCGCCCCGAAAATTTTACTTTCGACCCGCTAATTTTACTTTTGTCCGGCTGATTTTACTTTCGCCCCGACAATGAGGTTTGCGGAAAATATATGCTACTTTCGCCCTTATTATCAGGGGCAAAAAGTGGCCATTTCATTTGAGTGTGAAATAAAAATACTAAGAGTTTTTATTTGTTTTATTAGTCTTTACTTTTATTTATCAAGGCGAAGTGATTGCAGGAAACTTCCGCATACGATTTAACATATGAATACATTTTAAAACTGCATTACAAGCTTGCGCATTCAAAGTTAAAATTATTCCTCCCTCACGGATTCCACTAATATATGAGAGTGATTTTAAGAAAAAAGGATAATACTTTACCCGAAGCAATTTAATTTAATTATGTAAACAAATTATTATTTTGTGAACAATATATAGCATACATTTTAAGATAAGGCGACTTGATATCAGTTTTCCCCAGCACGTTAGGATTTTTCCCTAGATGCGGAAAATCCCCAAGTAAATCAGCTTTTCTGGGTATAAATTACCCTTGGTATTAAAACGATCCGAAAAAAGGTGGTCAGACATGATATTTTTATTTATTTTTGTGCGCATAATACGAATCCGAGAGTATCCTCTTGTTACTTTAATTGTTTGGCATGACACCTTTAGACTATTTTCGCGGGCTAAATATGAATCTGACATTAGTTTTAGCTCAGCACCTGAGGTTTTTTCCCTAGGTATTGTGAATTCCCTGAGAAAGCAGGTTTTCAATGTAAGGAGTTACCCTGGTTGTTCCATTAATCTGGAAAGCGATCCAAAAATGATGTCCTGATATATTCTAGGTTGCTGATTATGAACGGAATCATTGTTTCCCCCAGAAGGTCCGATTTTTCCACTAGATATAGAAGAATCCTGAGAAAAGCAGGTTTTCGCGCAGCAAATTACCAGTGGATATGAAGTCGTCTGGTGTCTATATATTTTAGATGCTGAATATGAATTAAAACGCAAATTTTCGCGAACTCTCTGAATTTTTATCCTTAGATACGCAAAATTTTCTAAAAGCTGTCTAGTGTAAACCCTTGACGTGCTTCGAAAAACTAATGTCAGATTCGTATTCAAAACCCTTCTAGGGGACAACACAAATGTGCGG
>NC_046657.1:46382701-46403772 GCF_010883055.1 Belonocnema kinseyi
TCTCAAATTGGCATGCAGCACAACAGAATACATAAAAATAGCAAGGCTAATCTTTTGCCAGTTGATTTAAAAACCAAGGGTAACTCATACCCTGAAAGTCTGATTTATTAGAGAATTTTCCACATCTAGGGAAAAACCCTGATGTGCTGGGGGAAAAATGATATCGGGTTCCTGTTCAGCGCCAAAAAATCCGTATAGATACAACACTTGGAGCTCTTGCACATCCCCCATTTTTGTGGGCCTATGTTATTAATTGTTTAAATAATTATGTATTATTCTCAGCATCCTGTTATTTGCGTTATTAACTCCAAAAATAACAATCTTTTCACGTTTTACAGAGAATTTGAATAATGTAATGTTATTTAATAGTACTATAGTAGGTCATCATTTTTTATTATTATTCACTAGCAATAGGGAAATTTTAAACAAATTTTAAAAATGTAAATTTTTAAACCTAAAAACGGAACAGAAGATATTATCCGATTTTAAAATTTATTTATTTTTCTCACTTTTCTCGGATGCCAACCTGCAAATATTTTACGCTCAGCTCAAACGATTCGAATAATTTCATCATTTGCACGCTGCCCTAGTGGATATGTAGTGTCACTTATGGCAGCAAGTATTACGAGTTATTTAGGTCGATGTTCTTTAACTTAAAATAATCGAATCGCTCTGATGGCTTTATGACCTCCTTAATTTTTAAATCTTGATATATTCTTCCTATTGTCGAACTATTTACATAAAGTCTTATATCTAGTTCCTTATCCCTATTTTCTGTGATAGCGCACTTTAGGACTTATTAGAATACGATTGAGCGATCGAATGAAAGCTAGAGTTTAAGTGTGTGTGTGTGTGTGTGAAAGAGTCTACTTTATTAGACATTACCCATGCCCATTCCTCTAGTTCCTCCCCTTCATATTTCCATACTTCATTTAGAATCTCTTCTATACCAGGTGCCTTTCCATCCTTCATTATTCCTAAAACCTTAACTATTTCTTCCGTTGTTATGCCCTCTTCCTCATCTCTTTCTTTATTATATTTTCCTCCCTTTATGACTTTTCTCTCTACTCCTCCTAGCAAATCCAAAAAATATTTCTTTCATTCTACCATGTCAATATCTTGGTTTACTCTTTTTCTTTTTTTTCTTTCTCTATTTACTACCTTCCATACCTCTTCTTCCGCCCTAGCCTTTTTCGTCTCTTTCTCAAACCTTTTATTTTCTTCCTCTTTCTTTTGATAACACAACTCAGTACACTCTTTTTGTTCTTCCTATATTCTGCCCCATTACTTTTTTTTCTCTACTTTCTTAATTTCTTTCGGACCTTCTTTTTTTTCTTTACAGTCCTCATCCTACCCACTTCTATTGTCCCTTCACTAACTTCATTTTAGTATGTGCAATCTAATCCTCTCTTTATTTCTCCTAACATTCTTTACAGCTCACCTCTTCTCATACTGAGTTACGCAAGGAGGTAAAAGTCATGAATGATAACAGCAAAGTTATTTCTTCGGAATTTGCCAGAATATAGAAAAAGCTGTCTACACTAGAGAATGAAGTACCGATACTCCACCAACAGGATCGAGCAATGAACACAATTCTCTAACCTACCGGATGACGAGAATCACAATAATTATATCATCTCCTCAATCCTAAACTTATTTTAAAAGAGCGACCTGATTATTCCTGAAACCGCACTCGCTGACGCCTTTAGACTTGGGAAGCAACGTGATAGACGTCTAATCATCATTAAATTCATCTCTTCTCGATGGTTCAGATCCATCTTAAAACAAATTGCCGAATAAGGAGAGCTAAACCTCTCCATTGCTAATGATCGCAACAGGAAAGAGAGAGAAAAAAGGAAGGTTCTTCTGGACCATGTGCGAAAGCTTAAGGATTCTGGCTATCAGGCATATTTAAAGAAAAACGTATTGATTGTGCATAGCAACACTGTTCTTCCTGAAAATGTTCATTCTCTTATTCGGGATGACGTGGCTGACAATGGTCAGAACATTTTCAAAGATGCTAGAGAAACACCTCCTAATGAGTTTCAAACTTTCAGGCAGAAAAGAGTTCGCCCCCTTAAGAAATCTCCCCCCCCCAGACACCTGGAGAAAACCTTGTCAATAAACGTCTTGACAGTTACTTCTACGAGCTCCCCCCCCCCCCGAAAAGTTCTCAAACCAGACGAAATAGACGCTTGCTATAATCAACAACTGACGACTTCATATGAAACAATTAAAACTTTAGCAATCTGGCGAAAGCCGCCGTGCAGAATAACTCGAAGAATTATATTGACCTTTTAAAGTAGCAACCAGGATTCCACGAAGAGAATACAACTCAAACTTCTGCCATCGCTGTGAGCGATTCTAGTGCTCCAAGGCTTATCTTTTGGAACGTTCACGGATTGGCCAATCTCACTGGTTTTTGGCATACCCTCAGAAATAACGGCATCCTATGTATATGCGAGACGTACTCAACAGCTGATACGGTAACACTTCCTTATTTTCTCAATAGCTTTCAAGCAGTATGTTGCTCAGCAACCAGATGCGCTCTGTATGGCAGAGCTCAAGGAGGGTTTTTCATCTGTTACGGCAATACTCATTTGAAACTCGAGGTAATCGTAATAAATGACAAAGATACCTTTGTAAAAATCGCTTATGAATGTATTGTTTTTATCCTCGCTCTGGTGTATTTTCACCATCGAAGACTATAGAATACTTTTTATCTAACTTTGACGATTCTCTCGCGCAGATATATAAAGATTATCCTAATATCCCAATTGTTATAGAAGGGGATTTTAACTTTTGTGTTGCCAATTTAAATCAGTAAGATTCTGCGATTGCGTCTAATAAGGCTTTCTCCGCCAACCGATGTTCTACAGATAGTTTTATAAATAGTAGGGGAAAGTTACTCGTCGACTACATGGAAAAAAGCGATTTAATCTTACTGATTGGTCGTTCTTTTAGCGACTTTCCAGCGCATTCAACTGTCGATGGTCCTATGGGCACTAGTGTAATTGATTGAGTATGATGCTCTCGCGATGGGTTATGGTTTCTGGCTGACCTCAAGGTCTTACTTATTATGACATTCTCAGATCACTATCCTGTCTCAATCAGTTTGGAACACTATTTTCCCATCTCGCATCTCAAACCTTTTAGAAATAAAATTTTAAAAATCCATTTCGATACGTCTGTATCAGTTGATTTATATACGTTCATAATAAATAGGGAAGAGTGTTCCATCGTAGATTAGGACGTAAATATTTTAAATAGAAATTTAATATCTACTATAATAAAGGCTGCATCATTAATGGGTTTTGAACGAAAACCCCTTATAAGAATAATATTAATATAGAAACTTGGTTTATACATCTCAAGAAAATATACTCCATTCTCAGAATGGATATGCCTTGAGTTCCAAACATTTCTAATCCAACTCTCACTCCTACATAACAGCGTTAGAAATTAAGAAGAGCATAGCAAAATTTAAAGAAGGAAAGGCCTCTGCTACCGATCTTGTCAATTACAGTTTTTATAAAAGGTTTCCTGAAAATTGGCTACAGTATCTTGAGATTTTATTTAATCGAATCATGACCACTGAAATAATGCCTAGCTCTTCGGGTCATCTAACAATGTCCATGTTTTTTTTAAATAAGGAGACATACATGACCCTTCTGATTATAGGCCCATAACGCTGGTAAACTGCATAGCAAAAATTTTTACACAGATACTTTGTAATCGGGTGACTAAATGGGTGACTGATGCAAATTTAATTGCAGAATCTCAGTTGGGATTTAGAAAAGGGAGGAGTTGCTTAGACAATTGATTGACCCTCATTTCGCTAATACAGATTCATCTTAGTTATCTCAATAGTTGCTTTCAAAGCTGGTTGTGACACGACATCTTCTGTCACGGTTACACGAGGCATCATTCACGGAGAGGTTCTTAATTCTCTTCAATTCATACTTTTCATAAGTGACTTCAGCGATTTTCTCTTAAATCAAAATTGCAGATGCCTATACATCAAAGCCTTTGCCTTAATACGCTGTTATATGGAACTATCTGTCCTCTGGTGTTCTTGGGACTGACGCCAATGATCTTCGGGAAAATTATAGGCTCTTTTTACATAATCGCCACCTGCAATACTGTGGTAATTCAAAGAGTCTTCAAATCTATACGAGTATTGCACTGCAACATGACACGCAGTATTATCCACTACATCGTTCACCGATATATTTCAAACGTATTTTCGCTCAATGCAGAATACTTCACAGATATGTACCAAAATATACACAATGAACCAGATTTTTTTATCTTCCCATGGTTTCCGAACTCTCTGCATTTTGCAAACTCGGGTTTGACGACTTCTTACATTTTCTCGCCATCTGTTCGGCTTACAATCACATTCGCAGTAAATACTTTTCAATGGATGACAATGAAGACACCAGAAATGTATGGTTAACAATCTTTTCGTATAAAATTTCTAACACAGTTAAGAAATTTGTACAAATGCTTAATGAAATTTTACAATTCCGTGGGCATATCTTTTATACTAGATCTACCTTTTAGAAGTTACGTCCAACCCATAACCGAAAAAATGTCTTAATTTGTACTAATGTGCAACTTATATACATATTGCTGTATTAAAAATGTGTTTTATTAATTTCCTTTCGGATACTCACTTGCATAGACGTATTGGTCCCCAACAAGTGTTTTGATTTATTTATTTTTATGTGCAACGTTAATGAAATTTGTAACTGTGTGTTCAATAACTCTACTACTAGTATATCCTTTATCAGCATGTTTCTTTTTCTTTCTTCTCTCTCTATCCTTTCTATCCTTTGTTCTAGTTTCCTCAGCCTTTCCTTCTCCGTATTTCCACTCTCGCCCCCACTAAAATCCCGGTTCGTGCTTTCTATTTTCTTTATTCTACGTTGAATCTCATTTACCTCTTTATTATTATCTTTCTCTTTCTCTAGTTTTTGTTCCAATCACTGCATCCTCTTTTCTAACTTTTCCCTGACCCTTTCCCATTTTTTTCTTCCTTTCTTAAGTTCAGCCATTTTCCGCCTAATTTCGTTCTTTAATTCCTCTCCCCTTTTTTCTGCTTTTCTTCATAAATCCCCATTACCTCTATCATCACATTGCGAATTTCCTTTAGTCTTTCCTCTTTTATTGGAACTTTACTTTTATCTCAGCTTTCTTTATCCCCCTTACTATCATCATTCTTCTCTACCAAATTCTGCTTTTCCCGCGGTGATCTAAATATTTTTTGATATTTCACTGATTGCAAAGAAATCATTATTTTACAATTATAATTGAGTTTAGTTCCTAAATTCGTTAATAAATTATTGCAATTGTGAATAAATGTCGAACCTCTTCGATAATTCAAAACTGTTATTAATGTTATCCAAGGTTATTTAAAGGCAAACCGCGACACTTGACTGAAAGCGAAAGTTTGGTGTATTTTTTAAAATTTATAAAACTATTAAAACTATAATTAGGTACATTAACAAATTAATCTAAAAGTTCGGCAACAACAATAATGTATCAAAATTAAAAAATATATTTAGTCATGAGACCGTCAGTGATATTCGATTATTTTAGGTTAAAGGACATCCGTGTAAGCCAAACGTTATAGTTACCACTACAACTGTTGAATGAGGAGCTAAAGCGTCCTTTTTTCAAATTATCTTATGCTTTCAAAAGTGATATTCACACACTAAATGTCCAGGTTTAACAATAAACATCTTTTTATTCACGCCTATTTGCTTGTTGCCGACGTTCAACTTTATTTTTGGAACAGAAAAAAGCACTTTCTCTACTCCGTTTGAGCGGGTTAAGTCGTGCCCTGATTGACAGTTCGGAGATATACATTTATGCCTTTAGTCCATATTTAATTTATATGTCCATCTTTTAATTCACTTTTAAATAAATAAATGACTATATGTACAGTTAAGTTAATAGCCTTAATACTGATAATATTTCACGAATCTTAACGATTAATAGAATATACTGAATACAGTAGAATCTTGCTTGTCCGAGATACTGTTGACGGGCCCCAACTTGGATAATCGGAAAACTCGGATAAAACGGAATTTTAAATAAAAACAAGGTCTTAGTACAATAAACTATAAGTATGCTTAAATATTTATTTATTTTTTTACCATTACATGGTTGAAAAATTTTATAAGTAGTTTATATTACATATCCCATGATGTATCTTTAATTAAGAGCGATCCACACAGTACTTAAGGTAGAGAGTATTTATATTATTAACCAATCAGAGCAGAGGTTTAGGAAGATCTACTCTGGTTGGTTAAGACAAGTTGATGTGTATGAATAGTGCATGAAGCTCGGAGAATAGAGACTACTCTTGCGATGAAAATCGGATAAGACCGGTCAATTATTTTTGTTTAATCACGAAAATTCAAAACCTTAAAAACAGACAACTTCAGTGTATTCAAGGTCCATTTTTTAATCCTAGATATTTTTCGAATTCTATAAAAATTAATCTCAGCTTAATTCAGCCTCAAAGTTTTTAAAATATCCAAAATATTTGTTAAAATCCTGCGAAAAATACTAAATCGCCCATGCTTCTAATCAGCTGCCATTCAAATGTAGGGCTTCGCGAACGTGGCGCCAGTGTTTCATCTTCTGCCGCACTTCTCAAAACTGACTCAGCGCAGTTTTACATTATTTTTCAAATTATTGTTATACAGAATGGAGTTTTGTATTGCGAACCGTAAAACATCCTGAGATTGTGCGGCGGGTGCTTACTGGAGTTTCTTGTACTTCTGCTCTGGTCAATAAGGTAACTGTGTCGTCGTTAATGTTAATTTTAACACGACTTTTAGTGTGACCTTTAATATTATATTTATACATTCCAGCGAGGTGATTATGAGTTTTTAATATAGCAAAGACGTCGCCATCAGATGTGCACAATACTATTTGTTCTTCGGTTGGAATAGGTGCAAATGTATTATCTCCTATTTGGACTTGAAGTGGTGTATTTTCAGGAAAAGTGTATCTTCGAAGTTCAAATATACGGTTTCGATTCGCGCGGGGAATCAGCTGGATAAACTTAAGTTGTTCAAGTCCGCATCCTTCTCCGTCAAAAGTAGGAAGCCTCGTAGGAGGAACCATGGACCTGGCAGAAGGAGATCTGGATCTGGTAAAATGAGACATGAACCTGGCAGAAGGTGACCGGGATCTGACACGGAGAGAAGGTTCCGGAGCAGCAAGAGTGCTATCTGGTAAATTATTTCTTTTAGAAGAAGTAGAAGAAGGTCCGTCATGAGGAACGCCAGGAATAGAGTCTTCATTTGGTGAACTGTCGAACTGTGAACTTAACTCTACAAAAAGAAAGAGAAGATTAAATTTTTTAAAGTATGATGGTATTTTGTTCAGGGATAATTCACAAAATACGTGATACAGTCCAACTCTGATAACTTGCTATCCGATAAGTGTACACACTCCTGAAAACATTGGTGTCAACTACCGAGCGCATCCAAACGCTTTGAATGTGCAGAATAGTACACAAAATCTTTTATAGGTTTTACGATTTCTGTAAAATATTGAATATCAACTTTATTTTGAACATGAATATCAATTATAAATATTGAAAAATTTAATTAATTCTTTCAAAACAAGCATGCTTCGGACAACTAATGAGACATAAGAGTTTTTAAAAATTTGTAATTGGAATTTTAATTAAGGTAATTCGGACAGGGGGTCCGAGATGTGACCAATCATACTTCTGTGACCAGTGACTAAAATGTATTTTTTTAAATTGAAAGCTGGGAAAGCGGTTCGAGATGTGGCCAATCCCTCTTCTGTGACCAGTCGCTAAAAATGATTTTTTTAAAGAAGGAGCTGAAAACCCGGCTCGAGATCTGACTAATTACTCTTCTGTCAGCAGTCACTAAAATGCATTTATTTTTAAAGTGGAAGCTGAAAAAGTAGTTGTAGGTATGACTAATCACTTTTCTGTAACCAGTCACTAAAATAATTGTTTAAAGAGAGAGCTGAATTTTCCAAAATCATTTTTCGAGGTCAGGTTTCTCCAAAAAATACATGTGAAGCGAGCTTCGTCCAAAAATCTTTGGTCCGGTCCCTCACATTACAAAGCCTTATTAGAAATACGTGTTCATAGAAGAGACATTGCTCACATCTCGAGCCTTTTATCCAGCTTCCTCTTTGAAAAATACCTTTTTATTCGATCGGTCACCGAAGAGTAATTGATCATATTTCGAAACCCTTGCCCAGCTTTCTTTTTAAAAATACGCTTTAGAGACTGGTCACAGAAGAGTGATTGGTCACATCTCGAATCCCTTTTTCAGCTCCCTCTTTAAACAATTATTTTTAGTGACTGGTTACAGAAAAGTGATTAGTCATATCTAAAACTACTTTTTCAGCTTCCACTTTAAAAATAAATGCATTTTAGTGACTGGTGACAGAAGAGTGATTGGTCAGATCTCGAGCCGGTTTTTCAGCTCCTTCTTTAAAAAAATCATTTTTAACACTATGAATACAACTAATTTAAGTAATATTCAAGAACTTTGCAAATACTAATTTTTCAAATGCTTATTCTACCGAAAGAGCTGACTATTTTAAAACTTAAAAAATTTTTTTTCGCGAAAAAATTTGTTTTCTATGAATGTCATCATATTTTTGTCTAATTTTTGCTAACGGTACTTAAAGTTATAAGTGAGCTTTTTTCAGTCAGCAAATTGTTTGTTTGTTTAGAATTAAAACAGCAGAAGAGTTACTGAAAGTAACAGTGCTTGAAAGAAAATATATTTATGAACATTTTTATAAGTAAAAAATGAGTTTAAAGAAGTGCAGGAGCTGAGAATCGAAAATTCAATCTACCGGTCATGAAGCCGAAGCGGTACTATCTGAGCTATGTTTTACTTCAATTTGTTCACTATAGTTTTAGTGCACATAACTAAAACCCGGCCATACTAGGTAACGTGAAAATGTCCCTTCTAAACCCTTCGAACTTTTATCTAAAATAAATTCAATTTTGAACCGATGCACAATTTATTTTGTCTTTCCTTTTTTCTGTGCAGTCACACCGGACCCTTTTCATGTTTGCGAATAGATATTTAAGAGACGCGCGAAAAGCAGTAACAAGACTTCTATGTATTATTTTAAATATGGAGGTTGAAAAATATAGCATTTGGGACAGAATGCGAACATCTTTGGTCAAATTCTAATTTTCGAAATGCTCAAAAATACTTTTTAAATTATAAATATGTTCTGTTCGATAGGTCGCCTTTGGGAATTTGCGCAGTAAATATTGTGCGGGAATTGAATCTTACTGGCGGCTTCTGCTACGCTTTAAAAATGGACTAAACGCTCGAGAAGTGCTGTCCGGTAAATATTTGTGAGAGTGACGAAGAGCGTGAAGAGCGTGAAGAACGCTTACAAAGAAGGTTTACATGTCACGTCATATTTACTTCGCAAATACTAATAGCCGACTGCTCAAGCAGACATTTGGTTCCGTAAATCCCTAACAATCCATCCTGGCTGAAAAAAACTCCCTTTGTTGCTCTGTCTCGGATATAAAAAGCCAATCCTACGGTTTATAGAACACAGCCTGTATTTTATACTATTATATTTACCAATCGAATTCAGGATGATTGAGGAGGTGAAAATCAGAGTATAAATGACCCTCATTTTGTCCAAGTAGCGGAAACACTGATTAATATATTATTTCTAATACCTTTATATGTAAATCTATTATACGTGCGTTATTCCACAGAGCTTGCCGTTCTAAGATGTTTACATTTCATAAGCCAGTTTTACGCATAAAAAGTTAAACAATTCTTCAAAACTGATATCATAATTCATATACTGAATCGTCAGACTGCCTCAAGGCTAGCGCAAAAGGCATTGAAAAACTCTCATGACTTTTAAAGACGATAAGACGTTCGGTAATAAACCTGTAAATTTTTTTAATCTGTCACAAAGTTTATGGCATTGAAGGTCCTTATGTATTATGCCCTGAAAATTCTTCAGAAAATTCAAAGTGGCAGTTTTATGCAAAGTTCATGCTGAAAACGGCATTTAAATTTGTTTGTCTAGATTAATTATTCTCATGACTTCAATTTCAAATTGTGAAAAAGTGACTTGTATAATTTTTTTAATACTCGTGCCAGGTCTTCGAAGTCCGATATTCGTATATTTGAATAAATATCCAAATTGGAATTTTGCGCTGAAACTTGTTGACAAAATTTTTTAGATATTTTTTAAAGGGGTCCCTAAATTGACTCCACGTCGATCACAATCAGTAAAAACAATCCAAAGTATACGTAAACACTGGAAAACCATAACTGTGACCTTGAAAGTCATCCTCAAGGTCAAAAACCTGACCTCTTCAGAAACGAGTTTCCTTTTTGTAAAGCACACATAAGACCAAGTATGTTTGGATAAGGCTCAAGGTAACTTTCCACATACATATTCGTCTAGGCCCTTTAAATACATGAAATCTAATATTTCTAAATCTGATATTTTTAAAGTTTGAGTATTTTAAAATACGGAATCTCTGTTTTTAACATTTTCTGAATTTGGAAGATTTAAAACTGAAAAGTTTTGACTTTGGATCTTAAAAATTATCCAAATATGGGGGACTTGAAATTTTAAATCTCTAAATTTGAAGACTTTTCAAATGTAATAAAGCAAATCATTTTAAATTAAGGTGAAATTTTGATTAAATCCAACAAAACAAAAACAATGGAATCACAGAGAATTTTCTAAAGCGATAGTATAGTAATTGGTTCTAATTTTGTAAAACGAGGGCAATTGTTGAGAAAATAGCTAAGATAAACACTATCGGTAGAACAAAATAGAAATGGATCTGAAATAAATGTTTCTTACCACTTAATAATTTCTTTATTTTAAAATTCAAGTCCATTCTAGAAGTCAGATAGGGCTCAGTACCCTAATGTAAGGGAAGATAAGGCCAGACTTGCAGACTCCGAAAGTGGGCTTAAGCAAAACCATGCTTGCAGAAGAAACCAGACCTTCCAGCGAGTACTTCCAGGATACTATGATTTGTTTCTTGAAAAAATACAAATTTGCATACGACTTTATAAAAATAATTTCTTATTTTTGAGCTAAGATTAAGATTATGTAATTTGCTTCGTACCTTAAGAGTATCTCGATTACCGCTCACAGGGTAAAAAACTAATCCAGATAGCCTCGATCTTTTCTAAAGCCAGGCTCAAATTAGAGAATTGCATCATGGCCTTCGCTCCAAGCATTCAATTTATCCAATAGAATTTGCCTTAAAATTTGTACAACGGAATTCATAAAATGTTATAAATTTATAGTTATCGGGAATATTCTTATTACTCTTTTTACGTAGTCTTACCACAGTCCGCACCCTTAAGCATTTGATCGCTTTAGCATCCTTACAATTTTTTAGGCTTCACTTCCGCTTATACAATGTTATAGAAATGTGCAGCAAAGGGTGAGGAGTACACATCTTAAGAGGGCGACAAAATATTTAAATGCGAAATATATTCTAAAGTAAGTTGTACCACGTGTGTACATTGCTAACGTTAGGTGTGGAAAATTTGTTCGGCTTTTTATTATTAATAGACTGAAAGGTTGCGGGGTCCTGGGCTGTACCTTTATGGCCAACAATATTATTTTCATAATCATTTCTCTTGTTCTTCGAAATTTTCAAAAAATTTTTTTTAACATCAAAATATGCCACACGAATCATTTCATTATTATGATTCCTCTTGAAGGCTTAAAAATTTACGACAATACTGCTAATAGCCCGGAAAAAATTCTGGTCGACCAAGGGCTTCATAAGATATTTTTGAATTGCTTCGCATTATTAAAAATAACGACTATTAAATTATCGTTCTAAAAGTTAACATCTCCATCAATAGCTTTGTATCTGTTTGAGACTTTACTTTGGCGGTGCTTATAGTACTCAGTGTGGTAAAAAAAAATTCAGTTGGAAATATAGGCAGGTGATCAGATATTGTGAAAATTGGTAGCACCTTAAAATCATTCAAAAATGCAAGTCTCAACCGAGGCCCATACGAGAATAATTACACTTGAATCTAAATGTCGTTTAAATGCGAAATTCGCATTGAAATTTCTTTAAATTAATGTTCTCTAAATCAAAAAATAGTTTTCGAAATGTTTGTCTTTTAGGAGCATATTACTATGATTCAAATGCCAAATTAATTTGTTAACTTATTTATTTGCTTCTAATTCCTGCTTTGTTAAAGCCTTCTATTTAAATAGAATACTGAATACTGAATATTAATATTGTGAGAAAGACAATGTAGTTATTTCAATTCTGTTTTCTATTTTATTTCATTCAATTTTTCTCATCATTTGATCATTTAAATTACCATAAATCAGAAATTATTTAGAAAGGTACTGTATTTGGTTAAAAACTGATCTTTTTCAGTTGAAAATTCGTCTAGTAGCTTAAAAATTAAGCTCTCCCTAGGGATCGCGGGTTCTTGTAGTTGGCCTTGCGGGTCTCATGGAGCTGTAGATCTCGAATCGGTAAACCTGATACTGCATCGCGAAGTGCAACTACTCTGGGTAACTGATAGGCCCATTTTTTGTCATCTTCATAAGAAGTGAATCGTTGCTCAGACAGATCATGTCTCATGGATCAGAAAAGGTGATAATAAGATAGCGCGATGTCCAGAAAATACGGCGGGTAGGGTAAGACTTCCCATTTAAGCGTTTCCAAGTATGCTTTGACATGATATCCAACGTGAGGCCGAGCTTTGTCAAACTGAAGAAAAACTGTATCGTGTATATGCTCGTATTTCGGCTGTATTTCCTTAAATGCTCGACTCAATCGCATTCGTTGTTTTCGAAAAAGTTTGCCCGTGATGGTTTCATAAGGTTGGATCAGCTCATAGTATACTACATCCTGCTGGTGCCACCAAATCCAGAGCATGACCTTCGATCCATAAATATTTAGTTTTGGTGGTGATGTTGATGGTTGGCCGGGCTTAACCCACCATTTCCTACGCTTAGGTTTATCATAACGAATCCACTCCGCATCACCAGTGACAATACGGTGCAGAAAGCCTTTACTTTGGCTTCAGTTCCTACGGCACACAATTTCCTTGCTTTTAGACCATTCGCAGTGCCTTGAAGCTTCTAGAAATGGTTAAAAGACAAACTCGGTAATTTTTCATCCTTGATTTTTTTATAATGGCCTGGACTTTCTTTGTCCTTAGAGTAGAAATCACCACTTTTAAAATTTATAAACTAGTACTTACATCTTTAGATCTATGGACTATAATCTTAGTAAGTTTCCTAAAGCAATTTATGACTTACAGCAGCACTTTTCTTCGAACTGAGAGAGAAAAGTAAGAGTTCCGGCAAATGCTGCTTTGTTGGTACGTACTAGGCAGTCTGATAAGTACCTGAAAATTCTAAGAGATGGCATTAGTATTCACTAATGTGGACCATTTTCGTCGAGCTTGATCCTTCAAATGACGCCTGTCAAAACTTCAGCCATTTATGTTTACGCATTTACAAGTTATAGCACTGAGAAGCGACTAACCTCCGAGTTTTTTTTAATATGGAAAAATTTGAGTTTCGAATTTTTATCAAACACTACTATCTTCGCAAGAAAACGATATCCGAGAACAAGGCCAAGCTGGATAAGTATTACCCGGACTCTGCACCGTCGATTGCAACGATTCATAAGTGGTTTACCGAGTTTCGTTGTGGCCGTGCGAGCACAGTTGATGCTGAACGATCTGGGCGCCAAAAAGAGGTCACTACACCAGAAAATGTAGAAAATATTCATGATATGATGTTGAATGATCCCAAAGTGAAATTGAGAGAGGTAGCTAATGCTGTGGGCATATCATTGGAACGAGTGGGCAATATCGTGCATTCACAGTGCTCACAGTGGACCAAAAACGAATTCGTGTAACAACTTCACAGCAGAATTTGGCATTATTTTCGCGTAAGCCGACCGAGTTTTTGCGCCGATTCCTAACCATGGATGAAACCTGGATCCACTACTACACTCCTGAGACGCAACAGGCAAAACAGTGTACTTTGTACTTTGTACTTTGAATGTATGCGATGTATCTGTGTATATATGTATATATAAAATATAGCTGTATTTTTACTTATTTAACTTCCGTGTGTTAATATTTTCGACCCCGCAATATCCTTTTTTTTTTTTTTTTTTTTTTTTTTTTTTTTTTTTGCTTTTTTCGACTTATATGCCCCGATCGCCCCCTCCGAGACCAAGGCCTGGATCCGCCGCTGACTGAAACTAAAGGCGAGTATATAATAATTTTGGATTTTTCTTGGGTTTTTCTTAAACGTCAATACCGATTTTTGGACTCTTTTATTTTTGTCAAAAAAAAACGGAGTTTGGAGGTGGAGGAGCTGCAAGCTAGCACCTCCATTACAGAAAATTTGAAAAAATTAAGAAAATTAACAGCATCAGAATTTTGCGCTATTTTCTGGCTCTCAAAAACTGCAAAAATTAATTTTCAAAAATCAACCCTAACGCTTAAACAAATGCCAGAGAAAAATATATGGAATAAGTACGAGAAAAAATATCGTAGGTTTGAGCTTAATTTGAGTTCATTAAAAATAACAAATTTTGTTGTCCGAAAAACCCCTTAAAACTAAAAGCTACCGCTAACTAAAAATATAGATATCAAACAAAACTAAAAAAAGAAAAATAAATCAAAAGTCAATGGTTTTGCCGGGTTCACAAAACACTGCTAAAAAAATCTCCAAATGAAAAAGAATCATACTATTTACCCTCGAAAAACTCTGAACTATACCCAATTTCCCACAGTGATAATAAAAAAACCAAATAAAAAAACACCCTTGATACATTTAAGCAAACCCTGCTCAGCTGTCCTAAACTAAAAAATCCATAAAGATTTCAATAATAATTAATTACCACAAAGACCACCCCAAAAATCTTTTTCATGTCCTTATCTCCACAGAAACATTAAACAAGACTTAGGAACTACACTTATCTAATTTAAAAAACCCAGTCTCACCCTACATAAAATAAACCTCCCAAACAATTAAAAATTAAAAATAACGAACCCAAACAATTTTCAAACACTCTTGTTAATAAATCTATTTCCACAGTAATATTCCACAACTCCTAGGAACTACCCCTATCACATTTTACGAATCCAATCTCAGCTGTCTTGAACTAAACGCGTGAAAAAAATAAAAAATTGAAAAGAATAACTCCAAATAACATTTCAATACTCTATTTGGTGTATCTATACCCCTAGTATTATTCCGCAAACTGTAGGAGTTATCCCTATAAGATTGAACGAATCCAGTTTCAGTTGTCGTCAACTAAAACTGTCAAAAAAATTTTAAACCTAATAGAATCACATAAAATATCTTTTCAAGACTCTGGTTCATATATCTATTCAAAAAGTAATATTTTACGACCCTTGTGAATTTCCTCTGTCACATTTAACAAACCAAGTCTCACCTTTCATAATTAAAACATAATTAAAATTAAGTATCTCAAATTACACACACACATATATACCAAGCAGGGATTATTTTTATTTTTTTAAATTTATTTGAGATTTTCTTTGAAGGCAACTGAGACTTCGTTCATGAAATTCGATAGGTTTAGTTCCTAGGGGTTCTGTAATATTACTGTAGGAATATGCATATTAACCCTTATTGACCCAATTTGTCCGTTTTTGTCCGTCAAATTTAGGCACGAAAAACTTTGTTAATTATGCTGGAAAAGATCTGAAAATTTATTGGCGGTATTTTTAAGTGTGTTATTTCAGAGCCTGACCCGAAAATTACGAAAAAACTACCCCTTCCCACTCTATTTTTCAATTTAAAAAAAGAAACGTGACTTGTTAAAGTAATTTTTTTATTCTCATTTTCGATGAGAAAGAGGTCTTGACAATATCTGAAATCACAAAATCTCTGCTTCAAAATTTTCAAGGAATAAATTTATACACATAGAAAATTTATTTTTCATCATTAAGGGGTTGTACTGCCACTCCTAAAATAACATATTTACGAAAAACCGCTGTTGAACGGATTTTTCTGACAATAAAAAATAAATTTAATGAAAAAAATAAAAAAGGAATATAAAATAACAAAAAGCAAACAGAAAAACAAAAAAAAAAGTTCATTATAAACGTCTACCTCTACGCGGTAAGAAATGGAAATATTTTTAATAAATAAATGGATAAAGAAGTTACATACGCAAGCACATACTAAAATTTCGATAATGCTTATCAAAAAAATCATTAAAGTAAAATTCTACATGAATCAAACTATACAGATTTTCAAAAATTCAACCGAACTGAACTTTTATTGATTTTTAGAACTAAATTTATCTGCAATTTTTTGGTATTGAAAATAATATTTTTTTGAAACTGCCGATTTTCACCACTTTAGGCTATTTTATGGGTTGGTAACGAAATATAGCCTTAGATAACCAAAGAATATACGTTTTCTATTATTTTTGATATATAAGTGTATAAATTTATTATTTGGACATTTTGAGCCAGAGTTTTTGTGATTTCAGCTATTGTCAAGTCCTCTTTCGCATCGAAAATGCGATTCAAAAAATACCTTAAAAAATCACGTTTTTTTTTAAATTAAAAAGTAGTTTGGGAAGAGGCAGTTTTTTTTTTAAATTTTCGTATTAAATTCTGAAAGAGCACACTTAAAAATACCCGCCAATGAATTTTCAGACCTTTTCCAGAATAATTTACAAAGTTGTCCGTGCTTAAAGTTGACGGACAAAAACGGACAAATTGGGTCAAGGTGAGTATTTCACAGGTGACGTGCAATATTACTTTCGAGATAGATTTTTTAACTAGAGTGTTTTAAAGTTGTTTTGCGCAGTTATATTCAATTTGATATTGTTTTGGAGGTTTTAGTTTATGAAGGATGAGACATGGTTCTTGAAGTTTTATAAAAGTAGTTCTCAAGAGTTGTCCAATGTTACTATGGAGATGAGGATTTTTTCATTTAAATCCTTATGCATTTTTTAGTTGAAGACAGCTGAGCAAGGTTTCCTTAAATGCAGCAAGGGTATTTTTTATTTAATTTTTGTATTATTACTTTGAGGCAGTAGGTATAGTTGAGAGTTCTTCGAGGGTCAATAGTATGATTCTTTTTCATTTGAAGATTTTTCGGCAGTATTTCTGAACCCCCAAAACCATTGACTTTTAGGTTATATTTTTTTTAGTTTTGTTCAATATCTATATTTTTAGTTGTGGGTATCTGTAAGCGTTAAGGGTTGTTTTCGGATAGTAGAAATTATTATTTTTAATGAACTCGAAACAAGCTCAAACTTATTTTTTCTCTTACTTATTCCATATACTTCAGTTCGGAACATTTTAAAGGTTAGGGTTGATTTTTGGAAATAAATTGGGAGTGTTTTTTCGAGCCCGAAATAGGACAATATTCGGAAATGCTTACATTTAGGCTGGGTTCGTAAATTATTGGAAGGGTAACTTTTAGGAGAGAGGGTTTTTTAAAATAAATTTTTGCAGTTTTTGAGATCCCAAAATTCTAGCGCTGTTGAATTTTTTAATTTTTCGACTTTTCTGTCGTGAAGGTGCTAGCGGGGCCACCTTCACCTCAAAACTTTGTTTTTTTGACAAAATTAAATAGCCGAAATATCGGTATGGATACCAGAAAAGAGCCCAAAAAAGCCCTAAATTCTGATATGATTACTTTTAGTTTAAGTACATATTTTATTTTGAGGGTAGTTTTTCGAAAATTGGGGTTGTTTATGTTTATGTTTTTTTGAATTAATTCTTGCGTTTTTGGAGAACCCAAACAAAGCCCAAATTTTTAGCAATGTTGATTTTTTCCATTTTTCAAATTTAATCTAGTGGAGAAGCTGGCAGCCAGCAACTCCACCAAAGAGTCTGGTTTTTTGAGAAAAATGAGTGAGCCCGAAAATCGGAATTGGTGCCAAAGATGAGCCCAAAAAAATCCGAAATTCTGATATGCTTACTTTCATTTTGAGTGCATATTTTAGTTTGAGAGTAATTTAAAAAAAAACATTTTCTAAAAAGCAGTTTAATTTTCGAACCGCTAAGATGAATTTTCAATAAATCAGTTAATTTTAAACCAAACATTTGCCTTTTTAATCAAAAAAAGAACAAACTTAAAACCAAGAAGATTTTTTTCTAATAATAAAATACAAGTTTTTAACTGGAAAAAAAATTTTTCAGTTAACGAAATTATTTTCCGACCCAAAGATACAATTTAGATAATATATTTGTCTCGCGCTTTGCACTCTATCATGTTTTCACCTCGCGCTACGCGCTCAGTCTTTGTATTTCCCCCCACATTTCTGCACAGAACTTTGAAAATTAAAGGTCAAAGCATCGACAACTGTAATTTGGTCATTGCGACTACTTTTTAGTTAAAGCTCCTTCGACTTTGACAAACACATTCTCATAACGTATCTCGATTTTCTCCAAATTATGAACTTTTCTACATTATATTCAACATTATTGTATCAAATATATATTATATTAATTTGTGTACCTCGGCCTATGATTGCTTATTTAGATATGGCAAAATGCTGTATAAAATTTTATTTTTAAGGATTATTTTAATATTTGCTCTTTATTTTGCACTAATTTTTATTCTCAGCTACACTTACAAATCTATCATTTCAATGCATAATGAGAAGCTATTAGTTTTACACGAAAAATTACTTTTGCGAACTCCATCAAATTCCGACGTTTTGAGACCCCCTCAGTCAGAAAAAGTACTTTTTACGTCTGTCGTAGTTGTCATTGTTCTCGCTGTAGTCTGCAAATATGGTGATACTTCAAGGAGTTATTGGATTGGACGTTCCATAGTTGATATAAAAGTGTTGAGCATAATGTCGAAAAGTTGACATTTTGGAGAAAATCAAGTGTAAAGCACCAGATACGTGATCATAATGTTTTCGCGAAAGCCAAAAGAGTTTTAACAAAAGAGAATCAACAATCGCAAAATTAAAGTTTTAGATCCGTGGATCTTTAATTTTGAAAGTTTCCTGCAGGAATCTAGGAGAAATACAAAGAATGAGCGCGAATTGCGACTGCCAACAGTCGCGCGCCCCAGGTGCGCTTAAACTCTTAAGCGAAACTTTTCTAACAAAAGAGAATTCACAATAAAAAAAATTACAATGGTAGATGTTTTGACTCTCTATTTTCAAAGGTCTTTGCAGAAATGTGGGAAACATACAAAGGTCGAGCGCGTGGCGCGAGAAAAAACAGGCGTGTGCCTCAGGCGCGCTCAAACTTTGAAGCGAAGCGAACCGCGCGTCCAGCGTCCGATGAGAATGTGTCTATTGTATTTTTTTATTTTTTAAGAAAATTCAAAAAGTTGTTATGGTAATCTTATAGGTAATTCCAGAAGTAGCATTTTAAACAATGAAAATATCACATGATTGAAAAAGATATTTTACAATGCCGCCTTGTAAAATTTACTGTACTGTTTCAAATACTTATTAACACTAATTGGAAATTTTTCATTCATCTCTGAATATGACGCTTTAATAAAGATAACAAACTTTCAGGTAAATGCACATCAAGATCCAATCCTGAGAAGTAAAGATGCTTCAAGTGTAAAAAACATTTATAGAAAAATCTTAATTAGCAAAATTTTTGACATCGATTTGTCACACTCCATGAGCAATTTATTTAGATCATACATGTCCAAACGAGATAATAAAATGGTATATAATAGGCACTCTTTATACAGAATTTGGAGAGCAATCAATCCCATGAAGAGAACTTTTTTTAGCTCTGGCATAATTAAAATTAAGAGGACTTAATCAGTCATAAAAAATAGGTGTACGAACAGTTTTGACTGGTAGCATATGTTTCAAATATACGGGTTTCCGTTGAATTTGATATAAAGTTGGTCAAAATATGCTGTATAAAAAATCATTAAATTATCTATTCATTTATCAACTTGCCTTGATTATCAGAGACTCCAAATAAACTTCTATAGTCACTGTCCCCGTAAAAATGCTCTTCTTCCAAATCCGAAAGAGACGCTGCCACATCTTTCGCACTTCGGAGATTATAAACTCTGGCACTCATTCTGAAACATAAATTATCAAATAATTATTGTGAATTTATTATTATTATAAATTAATTACGAAAATGTACACAAATTTGAGCAAAATAAAATTTATTTATAGTGTCTATCGAATGAAAAAAAATGTTTTCTTTGCAATTGATTTTAATAAATATATTAAAATCAATAATTGTTGTAAGAAAGATAAGATTTACTTACTTTTATTAGAAATCCAAGTGCCCAACAGCAAAATTCATTAATTTTATATTTCGGAGTCGGCAACTACTTTGAATGCACACAAGGAACACTTGTGCAAATATACACTTAATCGAAGTTTTGTGCCTGCTACTTCGGCAGCCAAGCCACAAATGAACGCGGACATACCAGCAACTTGAAAATTTTGCTAGTGCAGATTCACACTACTGTACGTCGATAGGGTCAATAGCAAAATAAGTTGTCGCTTTCTACAATTCACAATATATAATCACGTAAATGGAATGTTGAAATTGGATAGACATCGTAACCTTGATTTTTTCTTCACTTCTATGTCAAGGTTTGTAGATGCAACGCATGGTTATATCTTGGATACCAATTATTGAAATTATTTTCATTATCGATAGGTTTTTATCAAAAATACACGGCTAGACTAAATAAATTGACTTAGAAATTGGTGAAAGAGTAAAGCCTCTAGTATCATAACACGTTAAATTCTTTATTCGTAATTTTGAGTTAAATAAAACAATTGTAGCCGACTTGGGACCACAAAAATTGGGTTTAAAGTTTATATTTTTTTAAAATTATTAGTGTGCAGGATGTAGGTTTGCATTTCGAACGGAAAAACAGCCTGAGATTATCCGACCGGTCCCTACTGGAGTTTCATTTACTTCTTCTCTTGTTAAAGGCCTAACCGTTCCACTTGCTATGTTTATTTTCGCACGTCTTTTACTTCCAGTGTTTTGATCAAATGTATACAGTCCAGCGAGTTTCTCATGGGT
>NC_046657.1:46403872-46405599 GCF_010883055.1 Belonocnema kinseyi
CCAATTAGCACAAATGGTAAGTTCCGACAGTGCCTACAAGTGTGCCTACTGGCCGCTAAATGGCAATACCGGTTTCATATGTATACACCTGGTATATATTAAAGAGTCAATACAATGGAATGGCCAGATCTTTTTACTTTTTAGCTCTGTGGTGCAAGAAAACCTAAAGCTTTCGCTCTTTTTGCACCAACTGCTGCAAAACCGTGCCGATGACCTCCGGCAAAGTGTTTATATAAATAGAGCGCCTACGTTACCGTAGCTTAAACAAGCAGGCAACTAAAAGGAAAACTGCGATGCTGAACGACCAGTAGGAAATTCGCGGCCAGGGCCCGACATTTGACGCGAAAACCGCGGATTGTTCATCACAAAGTCAAAAATTCAAAGCTGATAACTAGCATTTAGCATATTCTTGAAAGGATACGCGTACTTTTTCACGCTAGGACATGTCTAGGGCGAAGGAAGAGGTTGGTCAGAAAAAATAAACCCTTTTTTCTCTGACCAATCTCGACCCTTATCAGACCCTCCAGTTCCTGTCGGAATCCCGCCCCAACCAGGGGAGGTTAGCGCATTTTCGAGTTGATTCTAAGAAGTATGAGAATGTTGAAAATAACATAAATAACTTCGACAAAACTGTGCCGTGTCCTTATGACACCTGAGGAGAAAAGCATAACTGACTCTGATGAAGAGGTGTACAAGAGATGTACAATCAACATGGTTTGAATGAAACAGGCTACAGTTGATGTATAAACTTAAAAATATTTTTATTTCAAATATGAAACAGTTGAATTTAACTAAAAAGACGAAATTTCAACAAAATAGTTTAATCCTCAACAAATTCAAAACAGAGAACAATAATTACTTTAAAAAAGACCAATTTTTAACAAAATAGATTAATTAAAAACTAAAAAATCTATTTTGAAGAAGTGAATTAAAAGTTTTTAATATTCTATAACATCCAAATTAAATAAATTACAACTATAAATGATCGAAATTACAGAATTTGTAATCCGAAAAACTGAAGCATTGCATAATTTGTTTAATTAAAAACTTTTCCATTTTTGAGATTCAGAATTGAAGAGCTTAGAATTTGTGATAGCTGCGATTCAAAACGCTTTTAGATGTTTTGCAAATACCATTAAGTATTTTATAAGCAATCGATTTTAATTTATTACTCATTACGTTTTTTATTTTCAGTCAATGATCAAATTATTTCGTTTCAACTTTCTCATTTTTTTCAATTAAAACAATTTTTTTAAATCTTAATAAATTGATTATTTTCTAAAATGAGACGTAAACAGTTGTTTTTTAATTTTTAATCTAGCAGTTAATTTTCCTCTCGTTCAATGAAGATTCTTTTTAATTATTCTATTATTTTCCATTCTTACGCGAAACGAATTATTTATGTATTAGTAAGTATAATAATTCATACATCAAATTTCCGTAGATTTTGAGACTTAAAACTGACGTTTTTTTACGCAGCGTTTTCTGGATTCCTAAGTAGTCATTTTTTGTTCCGTAAACTCTTACTGTTCCCGAGCCTCCTCTTCGTGCCAGGTCCAGGTCTTCTCCTGCCAGGTCCATGGTTCCTCCGGCCAGGTTCATAGTTCCTCTCACAATGCTTCCTACTGCTGGCGGAAGAGGATGTGGACTTGAACAACTTTAATTTATTCGCCTTATTCCCCGTGGGAATCGAGACCGCACGTTTGAAATTCGAAAGTACACCTTTC
>NC_046657.1:46405699-46431309 GCF_010883055.1 Belonocnema kinseyi
GGGCGCATACTTTGAATAAAATATTTGTTATCATTCTCTTGAAATAAATGTGTTTTTTTCTTGAAAAAATACCGGTTTCATATGTATACACCTGGTAGCTTTCCAACTATAAATTACATTGTCGTTCTTTTATCAAAACCATCCTTAAGCCATCCTAAGTGCCTGCCCACCAAATTTGTAGCCGTATTTAGAAGTCACTCTTGGTACAGGAGTTTCTTGTACATATTCACTTGTCAATAGGATAACCGCGCCGCTGTCTGTGTTTATTTTCACTCGACTTTTAGTGCAATTTCTATGATCATATTTATGCATTAAAGCAAGCTGGCAATGAGTCTCCAATATAGGAAAGACGTCACCATCGGATTTGCATAATACAATTTGTTCTTGGGTGGGCATAGGTGTAAACATCTTATTTTCTATTTGCATTTTAAGGGATTCATTTGTAGGAAAAGCGTACCTTGGAAGTTAAAATATACTACCTCGATTCATACGTGGAATAAGCCAAATTAATTTTAGTTCTTTAATTCCACATCCTAGTCTCTGTGGTAAATTATTTCTTTTAGAAGAAGAAAAGAAACGTTTGCTTCGAGGAAAACCAGGAATAGTGTCGCCATTTCGTATTCGGTCGATCTGTGAACTTAACTCTAAATTTCTGTAGAACAGACGGAGCAAAATAGGGATTTTTTTATGGACAGGATATGTAGCGGTGGATATTAGGAGACTATTGAATGCTCGAACAGTCTCCTATTATCATTTTCGGAGCAAATATCGCGCAAGAATCGAACGTTTCTCTAGGATTCCACAACGCCTTCAAAATGAGCCACATGCTTGGGCAGCACTGCGCAGTTATAATTTGAGCCAAGCTTGAAAGTCTGTAACCGCAACTTTCACCAGAATTAAGAAGATTTACAATGAGCAGATAAGCTCTTTTGAATATCTCGCGCCATATTTACTTCAGGAATGCTCAGAGGTAACTGTTCGAGCAGGTTCTTGGTTCCTGATATCCCTGATCACCAATCCTGCCCGTAAAAAACTTTTGTCTATTGTTTCGTCAAAGTTACAGAGAGTCAGCTCTACTTCTTCTGGAACAAACCCTTAAAATTGTACTACTATATTCACCAATAGAATTAAGGATGCATGTGAAGATAAAGATCAGAGTATAAATGACCCACATTTTGTCCAAGTAGAGGAAACACAAATTAATATATTAATCCTTGTGCTTCATTATGTAAATCTGTTCTAGATGTGTTATTTCCCAAAGTTTGTTTTTCTAAGGTTTTTACATTTCCTTAGCCAGTTTCACGCTACAAAACGTATAAGGTATTATATAAAACTGATATCACTATCAATATAGAATATCTTCGGAGATTGTGTACAAGGTTAGCGCGCAGGCACTGACAATCACTGACGGCTTTTAAAGATGATAATACGGTTTACAATGAAGCTGTACATTTTTTAAATCTTCTACACCGTTTATAACATTCTGCGTTGACTTTCCGATAGTAAAGACACTTCTGACTATTTGAATAAATTAGTTTTATTCTGATTTTACATATTTCAAATATTTTAAAAGTTTTCAAAAAACGAAAATTAATCTCGTCATTTTTTGCAGTACACGGTTGAAGAAATTTCAATTGTAGACCTGTAAAATGGAACATTGTAGAATTAAAAAAATTGAGTAATTCTGAATTCTGTAATTTAAAAAGTACGAATTTTAAATTATAACTGTTTGAGATCTTAAAACTTTGATTTGAAATATTCAAGTCTCTTGAATTAGGTTCAATTTCTTAAATTCACCAATTTTAATTTATATTCATTTAAAATATTGAATTCTCTTTACTTTAGGCCTTCATATCATGTAAATTTAAAGATTTTGATTTATATTTCATTAAATTAAACAATCTTCAATTGGAAATCTGAGCAGTTGATGAAATTTACAGTATACATATTTCCGATTGAATTCTATAATCAAAAAAGAGAAGAAAAAACATTCAATAATACACGATAAGAAACCATTTATATTTAAATTTAATCTATCTTATATTGTAAGTTCTCAACATTGAACTGTTAAAGGAACGTTAAAAATTGGATGCTTTTGAAAATTAAATATATAAAATATAATAATTATCAAGCGATATTTTTAAACCTCGAGTCTTGTCAAATGCGAAATTTCTGTTGATTTATATTTCTCTAAATTTGGGAAATTTATAACTAATCAGAAAGATATGCTCTTATTGACTCTTTGTGAGGCAACAACAGTCCTTCCAAATAGAGTAACTAATTCTCAGAACATTTAAAGAAAAACTATGGCTAATCAGGTCTGATGTGTCTGTTTTAGCATTTTTATATTATTTAGACTTCACTTCAGTTCACAAAACGTTGTAGAACTAATTAGCGAATGGTAAGAAGTACAAATTTGAAGAGGGCGAAACATTATTTTAATAGAAAATGAATCCCATATCCAGTTGTACCAAGGGTGTACACTGGTAATCTTAAGCATGGACAATTTTTTAGCATCTTCTTCACTATAAAGAGCATCTTATTACGATTTAAATACCAAATGAATAATTTGTTTACTTTATCCTTATTACTGCTGAGATAAGGTCTTATATTCGAATATAAAAGTAATCTGTGTACAGATTAGTGAAAATTAAAGTTATGAGAAAGCCGATGTAGTAATTTTGATAATTTTCTCTATATTCTTTTATTAAATTTTTTCAGTAATTGATCACGGAAATTACCATAAATCAAAAATTATATAGGATCGTACTGTCTTGTGGACAGAGAGAAAACTGTATGTTGATATTATCTCAGACCTTAAACAACGCTCTCCCCTTGTTGGATGCCTGCGACGGTATCGCAACAGTTATTGCAAAATTGCGAGATCCCTGGGTGCCTCATGCACCACAGAGCATGTACCCTTGAATTCCAAAGATACAACAGGTTCGGGAGTTAAAATCTCCAAAGATACAAATGTGAAAGTGGTTCCAACCTCTGGGACGTTTATATTTCAAGGGGATTGCGTGAGAAGTCTGCATGCCTACTACGCGCATGCGCACATACAATTCAAAACAGCGCGCACCCGACTGCGCCTGGTTTTTCGTTAGGGCAGGGTTAGAGAGAAAAAATTTCACTCGCATCTTTGAAATCTGGACATTCGCATAAGTAGAGCACTTGTACCTTTGAGGCTCCTGCCTTAAAAGTTCAAATGTAGTCGATCTGTCCACTTGAGAATATTGAAATTTTGCCCTTTCATTGTATTGACTTTGCCTAGATTAGCTCCCCCAACAAGTTAGTCCCACAACCAGCTACCAGAAGCTTTCATCCACCCGTGTAGAGCCCCTCATTTTAGCGTGAGACTATGTGCTCTAGGTGATCGTACGCCTTGGCACACGAACGTTTCTTTTGGGACCATACCTAAGTTATTCTTAACGACTAATTTTTTAATTTGTAGCCGAAGAGAATCTGATACGACATATGCTATTGAATAATTTGGATATTGAGTATAGAGAGAAGCCTCATGAATCATAACACATTTGGTTTTTAATTCGTAACTTCCAGTTTAATAAAACATTCCGATCTGACGTCGGATCGCAAATGAAAGGTTTTATGTTTACATTTTCTTTAATAAATCATTTCTAGAGTAAAGGTTTGAATTTCGCACTGCAAAACAGCCGGAGATTGTGCGACGGATGCCTATTGGAGTGTCAAGGAGTTCTTTTCTGTTTAATGCCACAACCGCGCCGCTTGTCATGTTTATTTTTGCACGCTTTAAATATTTAACGTTTTTTTGCTTTGTATACAATCCAGCAAGGCTATTATGAGTTTCCAGAAAAGCAAAAACGTCACCATTGGATGTGCATAAGACAATTTGTTCTTGGATTGGCATCGGCGTGTACATATTTTTCTGGATTTGCATTTGAAGTGGTTTATCTGCAGGAAAAGTGTACCTTCGAAGTTCAAATATCCGGTTTGGATTCGAGTGGGAAATGAGCCGAATAAATCTTAGTTGCTCAAGTCCACATCCCGATCCGTCAAAAGTAGGAAGCTTTGTAGGAGGAAGCAGGGACCTGGAAGAAGCAGACCTGGAGCTTAAACGAAGTGGACTTTCGGGAGCAGGAACAGTACTATCCGATGAATTACTATTTCTCTGAGAAAAGGAAGAGGAGGGTCCGCTATGATGAACATGATGAATAGGTTCGCCGTTAGGTAAGCAATCGAACGTTGAACTTAACTCTGCAACAAGAATGTTATGAGGCTCTTATCTTTCAGTTAATAAACCGGTTGCAGATTGTTTCATGATTTCCTTTTGTTAAGATTTCAAATTAGATGAGAAATAGGAATCTTAATCCCGATTTTGGTTTGACAGTGCTTATTTCCAGTGCAGAAGCTAACATTTATCAGAAATTATAAATCTTCTTCCAAACTTCATTGTTTTATGTTAAATTTTGTGTTAGCTCTAATTTGTAGTGAAAAGCTCTATAAAAATGATGTCCAGGTATCTGGTACTTTTACACCGTATAAAGATGGTAATGCGCCTTTCTTTTTTGTTGCTAAAACAGTCTATTAAGGGGTCCTGATTAAAATTCTAAGTTTTATGAAAATCACACCAGTGCGTCCTCAAAATATTTTTAAAAAAAGTTCCAAAAATCGTTTTGCGTCGACAGGCCGCTCCATTGAATTTTAGAGCAAAATGTTCAACACCAAAGGTAAATTAGAGGAAATTCTGAAAAATTTGAGCGCAAAAAAACCCTCTATCTTCAATAGGTGCCGAGTTATGGTCCTTCAAAGAACCTGGAATTTTTTGAAAAAAGGCGAAAAACCCCAATTCTGAAGTTTGTATCTGTACTATGGAACCTGTTAATTTCACAAAAAAAATTTCAAAAGTTGAATTGAAGTAGACGCAATTTCGGGTGATTTAAGAAAAATACAATGATCTAGCGTCAATAGGTCATAAATTATAGTCTCACAAATTTGATTGCTTTTGAACTATTTAGTTTTCATAGATCAAGAGCTATGACTCTTTAAAAAACATAATCTTTTCGCTATTTTGAGCTATTTATAGCCATACCAGTTTTTTTAAATTCAAGTATCCTACATATCTTACGGAATAATTTGAAATGGACATATTATAGAAGACTGGATTCTGCGTAAAATAAAAAATGCAATATTTTATCTCACATAGGTCACGAATTATAACCATGAAACCTTTATCCTTTCCATTCGGAAGGCTCTTTATGTACTGGAAAATGAATTATTATTTTATGTTAAGAATGCTAAAAATCGAAAGATTATTTTGTAAACTTAACTCTTTTCCACACCACCCTGGAGGTAGAATATTAGGCGCTTGTTTTTTTAAGCAGTAATCGTTCCATTATTCGCGACCTTAGTCCTAGTAATTTCGATGCCAATTTTTTTGCTTTTTATTTAATTTGTATAAATGCAATTTCTATTAGCTATTGTAAAATGCTAAAAATAAGTAGATTTTTATTTTTAAATGAATCTGTTATATCATCAGCGAATGGTACCTTATCGGCAGTAGACAACCCTTCAAACCATGAAGGCAGAAAATCAACAATATCGATCAAGTTAGGAATCTGCAATAACAGAAAATGCTTAACGCCTTCATCAGACAAGATGGAAAATAAAATTTGCAAATAATTAAAATTATTTCGGTAAGGTACCATTCGCTGATGTTTTAAGAGATTCATTCTTAAATAAATGCTTGTACCGTTAACACCTAGCTGAAAATTAGCGTTATTTTCTTGAATTAAGAGTTCTTATCCTGATCCCTCTAATCACTTGATTGGAAAAGCACCTGACCGAAAGTTAGAAGTTGAACGGAAACAATTGTTAAACAAGTGATTGTTTTTTAACAAAAAAGGAGAAAAGTTGAACTTGTAATGAACACCAACTGCATAAATGCTACCAAAATGCTCAAATATGGTTTCAGTACATTTTCCAGTATATACAGAGCCTTTCAAATGGAAAGGGTCAAAGTTTCAGGGTCGTCACTTGTCAAATATATGAGCTAAAATAGCATCAAAGCAGTCAACTTTGTAGGGCTAAACTTATGACCTATTAGTGCTAGATCATTGTATTTTTTTATAATTACTCGAAATTGCGTTTACTTCAATTTAACTTCAATTTTTGTAGTTGTAAAATTAACAGGTTCGAGAGTGGAGATACAAACTTCAGAATTGGATTTCTTCACCTCTATTTTACAATAAATCCGGGTTCTTTGAAGGATTATAGCTCGGCACCTATTGAAAATAGTAGTTTCTTTTTTGCTATATAGTGTTTCAGAATTTCCTCTTGTTTAATTTTGGTGTTGAACATTTTGCTCTAAAATTCAATGGGGCGGTTCAGTTTACGCAAACGCGATTTTTAGGACTTTTTTCAAAAATGCCTTAGAAACGCAACGTGGTAATCTCTCGCAAAATTAGAATTTTATTCAGGACCCCTTAATAAACCGTTTTAGCAAAAATCGTACATTACCTACCTAATACTATAAAAAGATCAGTTTTCATACGAGATACCTTGCCTATATTTGAAAAACGCATACAAATAATTTTTAAATTGAATACATATAAACTACGATTATATTCACCGATATAATTAAGGACGACTGAGAAGGAGAAGACTTGAGAATATACGACACTCATGTTTGCAAGCAGATTGCAGACTGACTAATACAATAATATATTCATACCAAATATATTTATCTAACTCTCGTGAAACGTGGCCACAGTTGTGATTTACCACTGTTCTACCGAGAGTCGGTGTCATTATTACGTTTATCAGTTCTACCCAGTGGATTTTTGCTGTGGTTTCTAAACTAGTTTTTCGTAAGACGTGGCCAGAGGACTATATATCCTAGAGTCCTTATCTCATAGAATAAAGACATCAAGTTTATACTTCTGAGATATTTACATTTTATTAGTCAGTTTCATACGAGAAAAAAAGTTTCGAAATTCTCTAAAACCGATAATAAAACTTTTATACATCATGCTCTCTAAAGTTATCTACAAGGTTAGTGGGGGCGGCAATTAAAACCACTGACGACTTTTCAAGGCGAATCGAATTTCTTTTAGAATTGGGTTAAAGAGATCCCAAAAATATAATTTATTTGACTGTTCTTACTAGACTGGAGTGTTACATTTTCTGCTTCGATTTTATTTCGAAATGGAAGAAATGGAAGAAAAAAATTTGAAATTCAAGCGAAGTCCATAAGCATACTGTAGATGACATTATTTTCCTACTCATTATCGGAAGCTCTGCGGGTTTATTTTTCAACCCCTAGAAGAAGACTTCGTCTCTTGCAAAGCCTTTCACGCATATGATATAAATGTAAAAGTGTTGATTTGTGCTTCCTGAAATTATAGAATCTGCAATTTAAATCGTTTAAATTAAAGAAGGCTCAATTTAAAAATTTAAAAACTATATTTAAAAAAATTCAAATTTTCATCATTTAAAAAGATAAATGTAAAAAAGAAAATAATTTTTCAATTGTAGCTATACAAAATTGTAAAAGTTTTGAAGATTTAAAATATTAAATTCTTTTTACTTTAGGTCTTCAAAGTCATTCAAATTTGAAGATTTTGATTCATATTACTTTAAATTAAAAAAGCTTTAATTGGAAATCTTAACAAGCAAACAAATTTGCACAATACATATTCCAGATTGAACTCTATATTCAAAAAAGAAAAGAAAAAAATTCGAAGATACATAATTTCAAACTAAACATATTTATATTTAATCTATTTTATATTATAAATTATCAATATTGACCTGTTGAAGGAGCGTTAATTTCAAGTAAGAGAAAAATTCGTAGTAAAACAATAGAAAATAAATCCCATATCCAGTTGTACCACGTGTACACTGGTTATGTTGGGCATGGACAATTTCTTAGGATTTTTACTAATAATAATCCAAAAGGTAGACGAGTCATGGGCTGAAGCTATTTGATCAACAATATTATTTTCAAACATTAGTTTTACATCTCTTGTGTCTTTACTCTGGCTGTGTACAGATTACTAAAAATTAAGCGTATGAGAAAGCCGATGTAGTTATTATAATAATTTTTGCTGTTTTCTTTTATTCAGTTTTTTCAGAAATTGATCATGGAAATTACCATAAATCAGAAATGATATAAATGGTACTGTCTTTTGATTTTATGGTCAGCTTTTAGTCTTATGGTAAGCCGTTGGTTTCGTTTTACTGTTTAAATTTGCCAAATTTTACGTTGCATTATGCAAACGACAATTAATAGTCCAAAGGTCAGACTCTGCTACCGGAATGTTTCTTCCACCCTTGCAGAGCCCCTCACATCAGGCTAAGACCATGTACTTTACGTGATCGTACGCCTTGGCTTATGGATTTTTCCTTTTAGACCATCCAAGAGCCATTCTTGATGACTGATTCATTAATTGGTAGCTGGACAGTTGGATACGAAATGTGGTACAGAATGACTAGAATATTATGGATAAAGAGAAGCCTCAAGAAAAAATAAAATATTTTTATCTAACTTCTTGATGCTTGCCATGTTTATTATCACATGTCTTAAAGAGTAATTTGTTTTGTCCCACGCATAGAATCCAGCAAGATTATCATGAGTTTCCAACAAAGCAAAAACGTCACCATCGGATTTGCATTATACAATTTGTTTTTGGGTTGTCATAGGCGTGTACATGTTTTTCTGGATTTGCATTTAAAATGGTTTATCCGCAGGAAAATAGTATCGTTGAAGTGCAAATACCCAGTCTGAATTCGAGTGGAGAATTATCCCAATAAATCTTTGTTAGTCAAGTCCACATCCCAATCCGTCAAACGTAGGAAGCTTTGCAGGAGGAAACACGGGCCTGGCAGGAGGAGACCTGGATCTTACAGGCAGTGGACTTGCGGGAGCAGGAAAGGTGCTTTTGAGTGAATTACTATTTCTGTGAGAAGGAGAAGAGGAGGGTCCGCTACGTTGAACCTGCAGAATAGGTTCGCTGTTAGGTAAAAAATCATACGTTGATCTTAACTCTGCAACAAGAAAGAGCGGATTACATCTTTTGAAAGTACGTCTCTATTTTGTGAATCCCTACTCGCAATCTTCTAAAGCGCCTGTCTATTTCATTGACAGTTAGTTAACCACTAGCAGATTGTTCAATAAGCGACTAGAGTATAAATGACTCTCATGTTGGAAGCAGATTGTAGATTGTTCAATAGAATAATATACTGATATCAAATATACTTATCTAACTGTTGTGAGACGTAGTCATAGTTGTAATTTACCATGGTTCTATCGGGAATCGGTATGAGTTTTATAGTTATCAGTGGATCCTAGTGGATTTTTGGTGTAGTTGCTAAACTATTTTTTTGTAAGAAGTGGCCTGAGGACCATATAATCTATAGTCCTCACCTCAAAGAATAAAGAAGACAAGTTCTTTCCTCTTTTGACGACTTTTTAAAGCGATTAGACAATCGCAAATAAAGCTATGATTTAAAAAAATCTCTTTCAAGGCTTACGAAATTCCACGACGACTAGTCGAAAGTCGAAGCATTTATAAGAATAAACAAATAAGCATTACATTTTTTTTTCTTTTCGAGAATCTTTGACTGTAGAACTTTTCTAATTGCAACTTCTGCGATTCACGTTTGAAATTTTTTTCAATTTTATAGATTTTGTATATTATTACTAATATTTTTTAAAACTTTTAATTATGCAAGTGCACGTATTCCCGATTGAACTCTATAATCAAAAAAGAAAAGAAAAATATTCAAACATACATCATTTGAAACCGTACATATTTAAATTTTAACTATCTTATATTGTAAATTCTCAACGTTGAACTATTAAAGAAAAGTTAAAAATTGGATGACTTTGAAATTTAAATACATAAATTTAATAATTATCAAGCAATATTTTCAAACCTCGAGTATTGTCAAATGCGAAATCTCTGCTGATTTTCTAAAAGTATGGTGAAGCATTTGATTCCAATTTCTGTCAATAATGGGCAATTGTTTAGAAAATGGTTAAGATTAATACTATTGAATAAACAAAATATACATGGATTTGAACTAAATATTTCATACTGTTTACTAATTAGGAAGGTACCAGAAGTAACCAAGTTTAAGGCAATCGTACAAAAACTATGGTTAATTAGGTCCGATCCGTCTGCTTTTGTATCTTTAAATATTTTTAGACTTCCTTTAAGTTAACATAATGTTGCAAAGCTGTCGAGGAAATGGTAACAAGTAAAAATTTCGAAAGGGCGACAAATTATTTTGATAGAAAACAATTTCCATAGCCAGTTGTACCAAGTAATGAATGTTTTTCTTTGATTTAAATAAATGTTCTTTGAATAAAATAATATTTTTCAAAATGTTTGTCCATTAAGAACATCTTATAACGACTAAACTCCCAAATTAATTCAATAATTTATTTATTTGCTTCTCATTACTGCTGAGATAAGGTTTTATATATATTTATATATAAAAGTAATGTGTGTACAGATTAATGAAAATTAAAGATGAGAGAAAGCCGATGCAGTCACCTTAATACTTATTGCTATAGTGCCTTGTGGTATTATGATCAGCCTTTGTTCTTATGGGCAGCCATTGGTTGTGTTTTAAAACTAGATTATCGGACTTGAGAAAAAACTGTAAGTTGCTATTTTCCCAGACCTAAAGCAACGATCTTTCCCTATTGGATGTCTGCCCTTGGTTTGTCCCTATTACGCAGCTTATAATCTTTTTACGGCTTATTTAAGCTGTGTTAGAGTAGGCTTTCGGTTTATATAAATCCCCGGCTAGAGCTCATTGCCACGGTATCGCAGAATTTTTTACAAAATTGCTCCAAAGATACAAGAAGTTCGGGAGTCAAGAACTCTTAAGATACAAGCGTGAAAGGGGCTCCCAACTTTTCGATGTTTAGATTTCGGGGGTAATGCGTGAGAATGCATACAGGCATACTATTCGCAGGCGCACGTAGAATTAATTGCAGCGCGCGGTCGCGCGTGCCTGGCTCTCAATTAGGGCAGGGATAGAGAAGGAAAAAATCACCTCGCTCTTTTGAATTTAGGACGCTTTTATCTGTGGAGGACTCGCATCTTCAGAGTTTGAGCGTAGTTGATCTGTCCACTTGAGAATATTGAAATTTTTCCCTTTCATTGTATTAACTCTGACTAGATTGGCTCCCCTAATAAGTAATTCCCACAAGCAGCTACCAGAAGCTTCAATTCACCCTTGCAGAGACCCTCATTTCAGAGTAATACTATATACGCTACGTGATCGTACGCCTTGAATTAGGGATTTTTTCTTAGGGACTATTTTTGCGACATTCTCGACGACTGATTTCTTAATTTGTAGCCGGACAGAATCTTATACGACATATGATATTGAATGACTTGGATAATGAGGATAGAGAGAAGGCTCGAGAATCATAAGAAATTAACTTTTAATTCGTAACTTCCAGTTTAATAAAACATTCTGATATGACTTCGGATCACAAAGAAAAGGTTTTATGTTTACATATTTTTAATTAATCATTTATAGGGTGCGGGTTTGAATTTCGCATTGAAAAACAGCCTGAGATTGTGCGACGGATGCCTACTGAAGTTTCATTAGCTGAATAAGTCTTAGTTGCTCAAGTCCACATCCCAATCCGTCAGAAGTAGGAAACTTTTGCAGGTGGAAGCACGGGCCAGGCAGGAGAACTGGACCTGGCAGGAAGAAGCTCAGATTAGGCAGGAGGAGACCTGGATCTTACAAGAATTGGGCTTTCGGGAGCAGGAAGAGTGGTCTCTGGTAAATTATTTCTCTGAGTATAAGGATAGTAAGGTCCGCCACGATAAACACGACAAATAAGTTTCCCGTTAGGTAAACAATCGAAGATTGAACTTAAATCTGCAACAAGAATATTATAAGGCGCGTGTCTATTTCTTAGACAGTTAATGAACCGCTAGCAGATTGTATATAAGCAACCGTTTGTTTAAGATATTATATCAGAATTGGGAATCTTAATCATGAATTTGTTTTGAAAGTGCTTATTTTCAATGCAAACGCTAAAGTCATTAGACATTGTAAGTCTTTTTTCAAACCTTATGCTTTTATGTTAAATTTGTTCTTATCTCTAATTTCCATCAAAAAGCTGTATTATAAATTATTTATTGTGTTTTTAGTACAGAATTTGGAAAAAAATAGCAAGCAGATTGCAAACTGATTAATAGAATAATATATTCATATCAAATATGTTAACAAACTGTCGTGAGACGTGGCCATAGTTGTGATTTACCACGGTTTTACCGAGAGTCACTGTCATTTTCACGGTTATCAGTTTCTCCCAGGCGATTTTCGCTGAGGTTGTTAAAGCATTTTTTTGGTGAAACGTGGTCAGAGGACCATATATCCTATAGTCCTTATTTCATAGAATAAAAACCAGGAGGTGCGCGGGATCTGTGGTTATCACTCAGGTGAGCACTCGGGCGTGCACCAACAAAGGCGGAGCACGCTATGATGAGTTAGTGTCCACCCACCGTCAGCCGCAAAATCGGCGCTATAGAAGAGTTTTGCTGTAATTGCAAATTCCATGATTCACGTTTCTTAATTTTAAAGACTTTTAATATTTAATTCTCTTGAAATTTGATTTTCGCTATTATTTATGAATAATTTTGATTTACACTCCTTCAAATTGCGAAATTTAGCATTGCAAATATGAAACCCGAAAATTGTTCTCTTTTTTAGTCTTTAAAAAATAACTACTCACCAAGAAAAAACTTTAAAAATCACATAATTGAAAACTATAAACATTATCAACTGTTCAATCTTTAATCAAAAATATAGAAGATCTTCGTTGTTTCATTCTACTGGTTGTATTTTATTTTTACAAAAAGCGTTGTATAAGCTTTTCGTCCTTCAAACGAAGGACCTGTTTAGTACATTATTATCGATCTTTTGATAAACCTATCATACCTCTCGTCTATCAAGAATTTTTACAATAGTTAAAAAGACAATAATAATACAATTTTGTAAACAGAACGACAAATCATTATCTTAAAATAAAAACATAACCCATAAAATTTTGGAGCGATAGAATTATAACTTTTTAAGTTTCTTGAAATGTCACACTTAATGCGACCTTGTTTTAAAAGGTTTACAATTAAAGAGCTCATCTGTCTTTGTACTTTACTAGTAGGATCTCTCTTTAAACATTTAAAAACTCTTACATCTGATAATAGATCATAGCATTCATTGTTATAGTCTTCCTTATCCATCAGGACAGTGACATTCCCGTATCTGAATTGGTGACCACAATATCATTGTTTTGGGTCAGGAATTCATCAGTAATCCTACCCATTTTCTAAGAATCAGAAGTGATATAATTTGTACAGTTATTGTTCTGGAACTTATTCAAGATATTTGACATATTTGCTCTAAAATCCATACGTTTATCTACAGGAATGAAATCTATGTTATCTTGTACGTTTGCTAGTGTTTTCAACAATTTTACTATTATTTTTAGGTTTCGTACAAAATTTATTGCCTATACTAAGAAAATAACTGACATTCTTAGGAATGTCTTGGCTAGTAAGATTTATTAGCCATTTTTTATTAATTGTTTTTGGATTTGAATTATAGTTATAATATTTCTTATCTAACCATTCAAATTTTTTTTTACAGAATCTTTTATAAGTCCCTGACCAAAACGGTAAAAAATTTTGTTTTCACAATCCATAAACAATTGCATCATTTCATCAACCGCAGCATTCTTTAAAGAATTCTCTAAAAAATTAATCTCGCGTTTAATACTATTGATACTATGGTTGGTATACGCAAGTTCATTCTTAAGAATTTGTGTTTCAAATTTAGAAAGTTGTTTTACATTTTTGTTATTACAAATTGGATGAATAAAATTAATTTTGCTTGACAAGTTAATAATGTGTGATGGTAAAAAACCTTTTCATTTGCATCTAAGTAAAAAGCTGTTACGATTTTTTAACCTAGTTAACGCATACCTCTTATAAGACCATGCGTTTAGATTTTGGAGCGCTTGTGGTTTGCATGTAGATTTAGTTCTGCGAAAAATCCTGAAATCCTTGAGAGATGATGAGCGTCTTGAATAATTCCAAAACCGATGCCATTCATTTTAAAATTGATGTTAAGTTCCTTGACCAGGGGAATGACGAAATGAATGACATTGGTTCTGGAATTATTCAAGACGCTCATCACCTCTCAAGGATTTCAGGATTTTTTGCAAAACTAAGATCAACATGCGAACCAAAAGCGCTCCAAAATCGAAACTCATGGTCTCTTAAGAGGTATGCGTTAACTAGGTTAAAAAATCTTAACAGGCTTTTACTTAGATTCAAATCAAAAGGCTTTTTACCAGTTGGGATCTTAAGAGTAAAATTAAAAACATAAAAATTCCCAATAATTAAAGATTGGTTTCTCTTGGCGTGAAGTCCTTGTTTACAAATATACCTAGAGATTTAGTATTGAAATATATTAAAATAAAATGGCGAGACTTAAGAGAACATACTAACATTCCTCATGTGGAATTTTTTTAAATTATCCAATTTTGTTTAGATAATGCATACTTCGTTTTTCAAAAGAAATATTACGAACAAATATATGGTACCCCTATGGGATCTCCACTTTCTGGAGTTATATCTGATCTTATAATGGAAAAACTTGAAAATGACACCCTAAAAAGAAGAAAGTTCAAATACTTATTTTTTTACAGGTATTTTGACGATATCCTCACGTGTATACCAGAAAATGATACAGACAGGTTTTTAAAAGCATTTAACTCATATCATAAAAAATTACAATTCGTCTCGCAACCAAAGTGATATTGTTGATAACAATGATCTTGAACCGGTCAGGAATGACATTATCGTTATGCCTTTTATACACAAATTTTCTAGAGCTTACAAAAACTTATTTAGTCGTTATAATGTTAAAGTGACTTTCCTAGCAACATGGATATCTATAAAAGTCCTTCTGTTGGCAGTCGTTCACTAAAATATAAGAATGTCGTTCACTGGTTTTGAAAGTACGATAAGAATATTGTAAACATAATAAGTCTACTCAAATTTGCAAATAATGTTTGTTTAATTATATTGCAAAGCATAATCATCTAACCCCTAAAAGTACTGCCAAATAAGAAATAGCGTTTCTTCTAACATTTAGAGGACTTTCAGATAAACAACATCGCTAATTTTAATAGCGTCAGCATGTCCTTATGTAGGTGGCAACAAAAATATCATTTAGTGAACATAAATTCATTAATTTCGTACTGAATAAATATTGAAATACAAATAACATAGAAAATAAAATATTTGTGCAAATGTTCAAATTGCGCTCACTTTTTGAATTTTTGTCGAAAATCGCTGGCTAACGAACTTGACCTTTAGCTTAGGACTCTAACAGAGTATATCCAAGACCAATCAAATCTGTCAATTCTTTCAAAGGTTATCGTGCTAGAAAACAAAAAATCTACAGACTCACAGACAAACCAACATACAGACGGACAGACAGACATATTCGTAAAACCCTGTTGTTCAGATTTAGGGGGTCTCAAAACGTAGACATTTGTCAAAAACTGGGAGAAAGTCAAATTTTACACAAATTTAATACGTTCTCTGTCAAAAAAGTAAAATTTTAAAATTAAAAGTTAATATATTAGAAAGATAATCTTTCATAAAAAATCGAGAAATAAAAATAAAAATTCCAGTGAATATTGTGGAAATAATTAATTAATTTTGTATTCAAATGAAAATAGTACTATCAAATAATACATGATGTAGTATTTAAAGACACGAGGCCAACTAACATTTATTTCTGAAATGAAAACGCTTAAGACATTTCCAATTTATTTAACTCATTTTATCCCATTTTTTCGAGAGAGAGAGAGAGAGAGAGAGAGAACGAGAGAAAGAGAGAAGAATTTAACTGTGAACTACCTATCAAAAAGTGAAAAATAACAAATTTTTAGATTTTTTTAAAATAAGCAATAGAATTTTTTATTTTTTGTTATTTACTTGTCCGATTAAAAATTTACTGTTTAAGAAAATTCAGAAGTTTGTTATGTCAATATTGTAGGGTGTTTTAGAATGAAAGTTTGTCTCGTTCTGATTTTTATTATATCGTTCGTTGTTTGGCTTAAAATTTTAATTTTTCTTTTTAATTTTGTAAATACTGTAACTTTGTTATTTTGATTTTTATAAAAATAAGTTGTCGGCGTCAATTTTTCGTCTTTTTGTGTATTACGAGAACCCGTACAAATAAATTTGAAATCTTGAAAAAAAAGACTTGACAATTTTGAAAATGCTTCAACTTCTTTAATCTTTATCCAAAATGTTTGACTTACTAAATTGATCTTGAGTTTAGAACAGTTAGAGAATATACGGGAGGCCCATTCAATCACTTGATTCTTTTGAAAATTCTTTTGCTAACAGACTGAAAATCTATAGACACATAGAAGGTCTCATGACGTAGATATTTTACAAAAACGGGTGGTGTAAAATTTTATACAAATATAATTATACAAATGTAAAAACAATGTTGCTATTATATGTTTTATTGCATCTTTTTTCGTTTTTCCATACATTTAATTTGTTTATTTTCAATGTCATTTTTGACTATCGAAACCAAAAATGCACATTCCTGCAGAAAGTGGTTGTAAGAAAATTCTTAAATCTAATTTTAGAAAAAAATGTATTAGTTAAAATAATATTGTAGTTTTTTTCATGTTTGAAAAAAGTTATTTAATTTTTGATTGTATTTTATTAAGAAAAGTTTATATAAAATTTGTAGATCTTTTTTGAATGCAAAATTTTTGTTTGTTCATACAGGGTTTGTCCGGAAAGTAATAGGAATGAGTCGATTTAAAAAAATTGATTGAGTCATTCGTTACAATTCTTTAAAAACTTTCAATATAGGCTCCTTCTGCGTCGATGCAGCGCTGCCAGCGCGATTTCCAAGCATTGATGGCGTCACGGAAGCCATTCTCCGGAATAGCCTTGAGAGCCGCGGTGCATGCTGCTTGGATCCCCTCTGTCGTCTCAAAATGCTTGCCTTTCATCGGCCTTTTCAGGCGAGGAAACAAAATAAGTGTGGGGGGGGAGCACATCTGGGCTGTAGGGCGGCTGCGAAAGCGTTGGGATGCCGGCCTTGGTCAGGTAGCTGTTCACAAGAAAGTGAGCTCTTTTGGAACCATCTTCGCGCACACTTTGCGCATGTTCAAATGCTCTGTCACAATGTCATGAACCACAGATTTTGATAAATTTAACATCTGGGCAATTAAACGAATACTCAGTCGACGGTCTGAGTTTAAAACTTTGCGCACACGAGTCACATTGTCGGTGTTTGTCGAAGTCGAAGGTCTTCCAGCACGGTCTTCATCGGCGACCTCTTCCCGGCCCTCCAAAAAGGCCTGGTGTCACCGAAACACACCACTTCTTGCTCTGCTCTAACGAACGCTGCATTTTCGGCTTGCACCACTCACAGAAACACGTCGCGTGAAAATGCCTGTCCTGACTCTCCAAGTGCTCGGAGACAACTGACCAGCCGCTCGTTCGTTAGTTAGGAACGCCCTCTACCAAATCCAGTCGGTGCGCGCAAGCTCCGAAGTACAGTCGCGGCGGAAGAAAATTTGTCTTTTTACTTTCCGGACAAACCCTGTATGTTCTCGGACCTTGCATCTTTTTTCCAAAAATTTGATTTTTTTATTGTCAACGTCATATTTTAAGATTAAAACAAAAACTGTGCATTTTCTTAAAAAATGATTCATAATGAATTTGTAGGTATTTTTCATTAAACAAATGCTCTCTGCTCAGCTTTCTCGTAAATTTTATCGTTTATCTAAAAACTTAATTTTTCTATTTTTAAGCTGTTTTTAACTAATAGAACAAAAACTACGCGTCCTATTAAATGTTCATAACAAGTTTTCAGATTTTTTGGGTGCGCAATTTTTGCCTATTTATCTTTCGTTGTATTTCGCATAGTTTGAGAGCAAAATATAATCTAGCATTTTACATTACCTTTTGCCCAATCAAAATTTTAATTTTAATGCTATGAATATCCGTACATCGAATTTTAAAACTCAGTAAAAAGTTGTCTACAAAATGTTCAAAATGCGTCCTATCCAAAAGTGATTAATAACAAATTCGTAGATCTTTTCAGGGCGCGAAATTCTAGTAAATTAATTTTTTCTTCGTAGCTTGCATACTTTGACCGAGAAATGGAATTTTGTATTTTTCATTCATTTTCGTATGATTAAAATTAGAATTTTCGACAAAGCTTTCAAGGTTGTCATGATAATCTTGTGTGGCTTTCAAAAATTAAAATTTTTCTTCTCTTGACTTATTTTAATGCCATACGTTGTTTCGCTTAAAATGTTCATTCTGGTTTGAATCGAATCTGATCAATCTTTGCAAAGTTAACTTGCCTACATTCTATAGACTACAGACAGACACCTTCATAAAATCGTTTTTTTCGGAATTAAGGAGTCTCAAAACGTGGAGATTTGATGAAAATCGACAAAGTGAAATTTTACATAAAACCCATACTTTCTCATTAGGATGCAAAAACTTCCAGATAAATACATATCAGGATTAGACTCTTTTCCTTCTTAATTGATTAAAAAGTTTTCTAGATGTCCTGACACACTGCTTATAATAATCTTTAAATTTGCGCTAAAATCTTAAACTTTTCCGAGTATCCGGAAAGCTACCAAAATATGTCCTATCCTGAAAAGTGGAGATGCTTCTAATGTAGAAAACTAGAGGCCTATCACAATTATCAAGAACTTCTCTAAAATCTTCGTAATATGGATTTAGAGAATGATCTGGATTAGTAAAATTTATGACACCCATTTGTCACTCTCTGTAAAAAGTTCATAAAAATCCCATGATTGTTCATTTTATTTGTGAATGATATCTTCTCGGGATTACTTTGTTACTATTTAATCTATGCTAATGATATCAAATTATATTATCCTGTGTCTAGCGTCAATTCCTGTGAAATTCTACAGACTGACCTGAACGAGTTAAAAATATGGTATAACAATCAATTGCTGCCCATTATCTTAGAAAAGTGTAGGGTGTTATCATTCACAAAAAGGAACGCCACGTTGATTTATCAGTACAAAATTAATGGAGAAAGTTTATTAAGAATTGATACGATTAAAAACCTTGATGTGCTCTTTGATAGTCGTTCAACATTCAACTCGCACATTGACAATATTATTGCTGCTGCTAATACATTTTTAGATTTTCTTCTGTGTACATACAAACAATTTAAAATAACATCTCCAGCAATGTTACTATTCAAACTGATTGTTAGAGACAAAATTGAATTTGCATTTGTTGTCTGCACACGTAGTACTAAAAATTAAAAAAAAAACTAATTGAAAGTCGTCAAAATCGTGTTTTTGAAAAATCTAGCATGAAAGGAATATAAAGTATATCCATGTCATGGTTAAAATTATGTATCTCTTCGAATTCGTTTTGAGGCATGATCGTGGAAAGGCAGGCGAACATTCTCAGATATAATATTTTTATTAAGAATTTCCAGAGGTATGTATAATTTTCCAATGTTGCTAGGAATACCACCCTTCAATGTTCCAACTTGCTCAAATCGACAAAGTGAACTATGATATATTAGTAGTAAAATGAGTCGTCGCTCTCCACTATTGAGAATGTATAATCACATCAATGGAATGTTGAAATTAGATAGCAATCGTAACCTTGATTTTTTCTTCACTTCTCTTTCAGGGTTTGTAGATGCAATGAATGATTATATCTTGAACAACAATTATTAAACTTATTCTAATTATCGATAGGCTTTGCCCGAAACACCACGGCTAGACGTATATATATTTACGACAGTTGGGCTTATGTATTTCTTAAATTAAAAAAATTAAAAATTTGTTTTACTTTTCTTTCTTTTCACAATTTGAAGTAGTAATGCTGACTTCGGGTTTTGTATGTTTAGAGATTACTACCTTCTAAATTAAAAAAAACGATTCTAACTGTTTCTTGCACAATGCGAACAAGTAGAGTTTAAGATAAGAATGCATGATAGTAAATGTCACTATTTACTTTTGTCCATATATCGAATACGTTAGTGCTAAAAGTTCGAGAGCTGTAGATGTCTCGCGCCACAGAGCATGGGGTTGCATTATGTTACCTTGTCCCAACGTGTAAAAGCTTTAGGGTATTCGGCATTGTCTTACGGCATTGTTGTTCTGAAACTTGCGTACAACTATTATGGCGTTATCTTTGCTATTCCCACAAATAGCTCAGAGACGGTTTTGTCCTCCTACAAAGAGCCCCTCATTAAGAAGTAACACTATATATTCTAGAAGATCGGGCGCCTTGACTTGGGGGTTTTTCTTTGAGATCATCCCTGAGCGATTGTCTGCGACCGCATTTTTATATTGTATCCAAACAGAACCGGATACTGCATATAAAATATACTGTCTTGAAGATTGTGTGATAGAATAAAAACTCGAGTATTATAGCATGCTAACTTTTTATTCGCAATTTTAGGTTAAATAAAACATTTTTAGCCGACCTCGGATCATAAAAATTGACTTTAAAGTTTACATTTTTCAAAATTAATAGTGTGAAGTTCTTCTCTTGTTAAAGGCGTAACCGTGCCGCTTGCCATGTTTATTTTCGCACCTCTTTTAGAGTTAGCATTTTTATCAAAAGTATACACTCCAGAAAGATGACCATGATTCACCAAAAAAGCAAAAACGTCACCACCGGATGTGCATCATAGAGTTTGTTCTTGAGTTGGCATATGCGTGTACATATGTTTTCCTATTCGCACTTCAAATGCTTTATTTGCAGGAAAGGTGTATCACCTTCAAAGTTCGAATGTACGGTCTTGATTCGCGCGAGGAATATGCCTAATAAATTGAAGTTGTTCAAGTCCACATCCTATTCCGTCAAAAGTAGGAAGCTTTGCAGAAGGAAGCAAGGACCTGGCAGGAGAAACCTTGGATCTGGCAGGAGGAGACCTGGATCTTATATGAAGTCGAATTTCGGGAACGATAAGAGTGATCGCTGGTGAATTGTTTCTCTTAGAAGTAGAAGAGCAAAATACGCAACAATAATCGCCAGGAATAGGTTCGCCGTTAGGTAAACAATCGAACGTTGAACTTATTTTTGCAATAGGAAAGGGGAGATTGAATTCATTTTGGAAAATCTTTGTCGCAATTATAACATATTTCAGTTTACGCAACAAAAAAAGATTAATGATGAATCCAGAAACCACTTTATGCGCCCGATTCGAGTTTAAGAAATGTGCGTTAATTTGAAACTCAAGCGAAGTATTGGACTGATTGGACTTGAAGTATTTCTGAAAAAACTATTCTCATTGAAAGCAAATAAGAAAGTTGAAAAGAAAGATTTACATCATAGACTGAAAGAAATTTACAAAAAGTAACAAATTTAAATCGTTTGCTTGAAAAACTGAAAAGATTAGATAAATACTAACATCTGAAATGTAATGATTTTAAAAAAAACGTTCGCCGAAACTTTATGGTATTATTTTGAATTTTTCTCAACTCTGATTTTCAGGGAAAAGCTGTTATATAAATTATGTATAATATCTTTAATAGACAGTTCAGGAAAAATAGCAATTAGTAAGTATGAGTCAGGATTAGACAGTAGGAGGAGTGCTCTGTAATAACCCATTTCTTTTAGAAGAAAAAACAAAGAAGTTCAGTCACGAGGAATAGTACACTTAAGGGTCGCCATTACACGAACAATCGAAATGTGAGCTTATATCTGCACGAGACAACGGGGATTTTATTTTTTGCCTGGCAGCAGAGAGAAAACAAGAGATTCCCCTAGTTTTTCACCAACCCCCTTTTGTCCTTATAGAATCCATATTGCCAATTTTTGAAGTTAATACTAATCCTGTAATCAATCATTTCAAAGTTACGATTTCCGCTTTATATATTCTTTAGTGCCTAACTTCATACGCGGTGCACATTACGCAGTAAGCGATAGATGTTTTAAAATATCAGATTTTGTTATCCATATTATAAAAACATAGTTCGCTGCCTGTGGAAGAGGAGTTGAAAAATATATTTGATAATACATTTTGGTGAATATAATGTTTTTCAATATTCAAGTTTTGAGCCAAACCTTAATTTTTAATTACGAAAAAAAATTTCTAAATAAAAGAGTCGAAACCCACATCAGCGGAGTCGCAATCAGAAACGCTACCAACATTCCACCGCTGCTCGGTGAGAGGCGTACGGCGTGATTGATCCTACTTATTCAATGACAGCAGCTATAATTTTTAAAAATTCATATTTTCAATACTGTTCCGTACTTTGAAAAAGCAGTTAAACGTGTCGAATGAAATCGATTATCTTTGGAATTCTGCTATCGCGACTATTTTAAAATTGCAACCGGTAGGCCTTCTGCTTGTAAGATTGCTTTCTGCTACTCGCAATATTTTCATTTATTAGTCAGTTTCATAAAAGCAAAATTATTTTGAAATTATTTAAAACTGGTATCAAAATTTGTATGCATTGTCCTCGCATATTATATACAAGGTACAACTTTTTGAGAGCAAAAGCGATACAAGTAGATCCCAAAAGTAATAATTTAACATATATGTTGTGCGCAAATAAGCGAAAACTTTTTGTTTCTCTTTATATTATTTAGAGTCGCTAAAGTAAGATTTGACATAATTTTTTCGAGCGCAAAGATTTATTTATTCTGAAGATTATCCAATTAATTGATTCAAAATTTTATATTTTTAGAAATGTAAAATTTCTAAAAATGTAATGTAATGTAATATTCTATATAATAAAAGCGTTATTAGTTCAAAGAAGTTAAAATCGGACAAGAAGTATAGTTAAACTCATAAATACGATATTAATTTATTATAAAATATTATTATACATATATACAAATAAATAAATAAAATTAAGAAAGACCACCAAAACGAGGAATAGAGTACTAAAAATGGTCTTCATTTTCTCTTAACAGATAAAGCCGATTTGCAAAGAATTTTATGGACAGTAAAACTAAGCGAATAATCTCTAATATGTCCATGTAATTTTGATGGATTAGTATTAATTTTACCATACACATTTGAATAACAAGGGAACATTTTTAATTACTAAAATCGAGATTGCTTTATCACTTATCAGTTATCATGTACATGTATACAATACATTATCCTACAAAGCTGTTACGTGTTCCATATATCATAATATAAACAATGTCGATATTATTCGTATTTGGCGAAATATTTTTTCATTAGTAAATAAAAATTAATTTAATGCATCATTTTTTACAAGCTATGAATGACAGGTTAGTAATTTTACGTCGCAAATATAATCTAGGAATTATTTTATACAGATACTGTACGGTTAAGGAGCTTCCTAGAGCTTGATTTTTAGGCTATGTATTACCAATGATAACTTTACTATTACAATTATGAATTGTTTGCTGTCATATTTTAACCATATAATCTAAAGGGCTGAATATAATCTTACCCTGAAAGTTTTTCCAAAATATTTTTGTTCACATTTTTTAAGATAAAATACCAGGATGTAGCATGACCCACTTACATTATATTATATTCCGCACATTTAAATTTAAGAACTGTAAATAATGTGCTAAAAATTTGGGAGATAATTAAAATTATTTAAGAGAAGGTTAGGCAGGCAAAATTAGATTCTTCTTTTCTTTAATTATATAAATCTATTAATTCAATTTATCCCAAGTTTTTTTTATCGACTGTGTTTTTTAGATAGATATCTCTTTATTTAATCAAAATTGCCATTAATTAATTAGGCTCTTGACCTACTGTATACTAAAAAAAATTATTTTATAAAAAAAGGAGAATACTATAAAATGATCTAATAAATCAGAATGTCCAATACAAGAATGAAAAGCTGCTACTTTTGAGACAAAATATATAACTAGCTTTTATGTTATTTTTTCCGCAGAATCGAGTTGCGTAATTAGTTTTTCCGTACCTTGCATATTTACAAAAATTTACCTTTTGCCCTAAATTTTTGTCGTTTACGGATAAACGATATGTACAAAGAAAAAAACAAGTTTGAAAAATTACATTATTAGGGCTAATATAGCTGACATAAAAACAATCATTACGTATATTAAATTCGGTTTATTCCTTAAATTGTAAAATCCTCTCCTTTAAAAAATTTGTAATTAACAAAATCTAAAAAAGGTTGTTTTTTGCATATCGCGTGGGCCATCTTGGCTTGACTTATTACATAATCCCAAATCAGATCATTATGATCTCCAAAATCGATCCATTATTCCTGTCGATGAAAATTTTCTTCTTTTTTATAATTTTTAAAATTATTTTTCGCTGTAGGGAAATAGTTTGTAACTATTCCACTTTCAGGACTGCGGCTTCTGGATCAAGAGCGAGCTTATGCAGTTTTCGACAAAAAATACAGTTAAAATTTTAATAAAAAAGGCAACTTATTGAAAAAAATATTTAATTTTAAAAGAACAGCTGCATTTTTATCAAAGAAAGGTGTTATATCTACTAAAATAAATTAATTCTTAAATTAAAGACAAATAATAAAAAAAATAGTTGAATTTTGACCCAAGAAAGATTTCAGTTTCACTTTTCGGCATAAAAATATGAGTTTTAAATGAAAAAAAAACTTTCTATGAGAATAGTTGCATTTTCTTCCTCAAAAATATGAATTTTCAACAAAACAAAATGTTTTTTTTGTTTGACTTTGTAGCATTGAAATATGAGATTTGAAAAAAAGTCGATTTTTTATGAAACTGGTTGAATTTTCAACCCAAAAATTCAATTTTCAACTAGGAAAGATGTTTTTTCAACAAAATAGATTAATTTTCAAACAAAGCGTGTGATGTTCGACAAAATTATGTTTAAGAATAAAATCCCCCCCCCCCTTTACGTGAAGATAACTTACATTTATGTTACCATTTAGGAATTTTAGGGAGACATACGTGAGTTTTAGAAACCACTTCTGAAGTTAAATATAAATTTACCAAATTTACTCTAAAAGTTATGGAATTTCATTTTCAGCAACCTAATTTCATAAATTTCAGTTACTTTGGTAACTTAAAGGTATCAGCACGATAAATTTTGAAAAAATCATTCTATTAGATTGGCCTCTGGTAAACTCTTTAAGTGTTCTAGACTAAAGATCAAGTTCGTTAGCCAGCCCTTTTGTATAAAAATCCCAAAACTGAGCGCCTTTTGAATATTTTTGGGACCATTTTTTCAAAATTAAAGAATTCTCGGTACGGTTATTCACAGTATTTAAAAATTCTAACAATTTATCTAATAACTTTTTCATTAAATTAAAAATTATTAATCTTATAGCATTTACAAAATTCGAAAAAAACACACGAAAATTAACCTTTTAAGCCAATTAACAGTCGATATGAAAAAATGGCAAGAAAGGGAAAAGTTCGATTTCTAAATCCCCTAGAAGATTATCATAACAACTTTTTGAATTTTCTTTATAAATAAAAAAATTTAATTTTGACAGAATACAAAAAATAGAAAATCCAAAAGTTACATTTTCACAGTATTTCAAATATTCTCAAATATAATAATGTATTGTCAAA
>NC_046657.1:46431409-46489052 GCF_010883055.1 Belonocnema kinseyi
TAATTTAGACATTTAAAAACGGTAAGGCTGCTCAGTAGACTGTATGCGCAAAGTTTAAATCATAAAGAAAATATTAAAAATGAGAATGAGCATTTTTTTAAACGTGACAGTGAAATTTCGTCTATTTTAATACCAATGTAAGTAACGAATTATAATAATATACATCAATGGAAATAATATAACATTTCAGGGATAAAATCGAGTGCGAAGCACGACATAAGTGATGAGAAATTGTTCGTTAAAGCCGAAGGAGCTTTAACAAAAGAGAATTCACAATCCTCAAACTTGCGAGGGCAGCGCTCGATGAGAATGTGCCGGCGAAACGGGCAGATTATTTCAATTCGGTAGATACAAAATATTGAGAAATATTACCATTATTTCTTCAAAATGATCCAAACTTAAGAATGTTGATTAATACTTCTTTAAACTAAAGAATCTTCAATTACATATCTTCAAATTAAAGAATTTTGCAATCTTGATCTTTAAACTTTTTCCTCAATTTAATCAGCGAGGTGGGAATTTCTCCGGAGGTGTCATGAGGGCACTATAGAGCTCCTAGAAGTTATTTATGTTTTCTGTGACATTCTTAGAATTTTCTTTAAAAAATGCGTCAACCTTTTCTGGATTGAGCGGATATTAGATAGTATCTGGAAGGCGTGGGAAAAGCCAAGATGGATCAGAGAAAAATGGTTCATTATCTTTGAAACGTAAACTTCCTGTCGGTTGTTATGTACTCAATCACACACTGTTATGAAAAACGGGCATTGTCTTGCCCAACCTACCCTTGTGCTGAGTTGGTGCATGCGTCTTTTGTCATTATGATCAGCAGTTAGTATCGATCGACCGTATGCATCCTGCAAAGTTTTCGCTACATAATAGACCCTACAATTATTAACACCTGGATGATGACGTTCCTACTGGTCCTGAAGCAGTTGGTGCGAAAAGTGCGTAAGCTTTAGGTTTTTCTTGAACCACGGAGCTAAACAAACATCGCGATTTTGCCATTTCATTGTACTGACTATCTCATAAATGGCTTCTTGTATTTGAGGATTTGTATTTAAGAATAACGCTATATCCTCTGGGAGATTGACCGTCCATTAAAACCATCCGTGAACCATTACACGTGGCTAGCTACCTAATTTGTAGCCATATCTAGCAGCCACCCTTAGTACAGGGACACACTGTCCACAAGCAGAGGACGCGCCTGGTAGCCTGTTAATGGGCTCTCCATCTCAGCTCATAAAGAAGCCGCTTAGAACCGGATATTACATTGTAAGAAAAATCATAAACCTGGTAGAAAGAAACTTGTGCCAAGCAGAAGGTGACCAGGATCTGGCACGGAAAGCAGATTCCTCAATAACAAGCGTGCTCTGTGGTAAATTATTAATTTCAGACGAAAGAAAAACCAGGTCCCCTAAGAGGTAAACCAGAAATAGATTCGCTATTTGGTATTGGGTCAAACTCTGATTTAAAATCTGCAAATAGAAATAGTCTACATGCACACCTTTATACATAGTCTTTGCCATAACAACCAGGGTTGAATTTCAGTAGCCCAAACGGAGCAATAGAGGGAGTTTTTTAAGGACGATTTGGGTAGCAGTGGATATCAGGAAACGTATCTTCAGACTCCTAATATGCTTTTAAAATGGACCGCATGCTTAGGCAGCGCTCCGCGTTCAGCATTTGTGCTGAACTTGAAAGTCTGCAACCGAGACTTTCCCCACAATTAAGCCGATTTACGTAGCTGATTCAATGAGCAAATGAGCTGTTTTTGACTAACGCTGTTTGACATTTACTCCGCAAATGCTCGGAGGCGACTGTTCGAGCAGGTTATTGATTCCTGAGTTATTTGATCACCCAACCTGCTCGCAAAAAACTTCCTCTATTGTTCCGTCAAGATTACAGAAACTCAGCTGTATTTCTTTTAGAACAAATACTCGAAATTATAATACTATATTTACAAACAGAATTAAGGGCGAATGTGGGGATTAAGATCAGAATATAAATGACCCTTATTTTGTCCAAGTGGAGAAAATACTGATTAATATTTTAATCCTTGCGCTTCGTTATGTCAATCTGTACTAGGAATGTTATTTCATAGAGTTTGTCGTTCTAAGATATTCTGGTTTCATTAGCCAGTTTTACGCTAAAAAATGTATGGACTATTATTCAAAACTGACATCACTATTAATGTACAATATCTACAGAAATTGTCTACAAGGTTACCGCGAGAGGCAATGGCAACCACTGCTGGCTTTTAAAGACGATGAGACGGTATATAGCTGTACTTTTTTTCACCTTCTACAAAGTTTATGAGATTGGGCGTCAATTTTAAACAGGAGAGACTTTTATGACTTTTTGAATAACTAATATTCATTCTAATTTTATATATAACAAGCATTATAAAAGACTTCAAAAAACAAAAATTAACCTCGTGACTTTTTACTGTACCCGCTTGAGGAATTTCCAATTGCAGACCTATAAAATGGGAATTTCTAAAACGGAAAATCTTCAAAATTGATCTAAAAAAATTCCGTAAGCCATTTTCGAAAACTGATTTCTCAATTTGTAGCCAGGGAGAACCGGATACGACATATTATATAGAATGACTTGGGTATTGATATTACAGAAAAGCCTTGAGAATAATAACACATTAACTTTTTAATTCATAACTGCTAGTTAAATAAAACATTTGGATCCAATTCCGGATTGCAAAAAATAGGTCCTAAGTTTACAATTCTCTTTAATTATTAGCGTACAAGACAGTGCTTTGAATTTCGCACCGAAAAACACCCGGAAATTGTGGGGTGGATACCTACTGGAGGGTCTTTGACTTCTTTTCTGGTTAATACCCCAACCTTGCCGCTTACCATGTTTATTTTCGCACGTTTCATATAGTAAATTTTTCTTTCCTGTGTATAGAATCCAGCAAGACGATCATGAGTCTCCAACAAAGCAAAAACGTCACTATCGGGCGTGCATAAGACAATTTGTTCTTGGGTGGGCATAGGCGTGTACATATTTCTCTGGATTTGCATTTGAATTGGTTTATCCGCAGGAAAAGTGTACCTTCGAAGTTCAAATATCCGGTCTGAATTCGAGTGGGGAATTAGCCGAATAAATCTTAGCTGCTCAAGTCCACATCCAGATCCGTCAAAAGTAGGAAGCTTTGCAGGAGGAAGCACGGGCCCGGCATGAGGAGAACTGGACCTGGCAAGAGGAAGCTCGGACCTGGCATGAGAAAAACTGGACCCGGCAAGAGGAAGCATGGACCTGGCAGGAGACCTGGATCTTACACGAAGTGCATTTTCGGGAGCCGGAAGAGTGCTCTCTAGTGAATTATTTTTCTGAGAAGAAGAGGAGGAAGATCCGCCACGACGACCATTAGAAATAGGTTCACCGTTAGGCAAGCAATCGAAAGTTAAACTTAACTCTGCAACATGAAATAGGGGATATCATCTTTTAAAAGTTCGTCTTTATTTTGTGAACCCCTTGTCGCAATATTCTGATGGGAATAGCTATTTTGAAGGCAGTTAATGAACCACTCGCAGATTGTTTAAAATGCGACCGTTTGTGCAAGATGTCAGACCAGATAAGAATCTTCCTTTAAACCTCTTGGTTTTATGTTAAATTTTTTCTCAACTTTAATTTTCAGTAATAATCTGTGTTATAAATGACGTATAATGTTTTCACCAGAAAGTTTAGAAGAATAGAAATTCGTCATAATGCGAATATCCTTGGACAAATGATTTTTTGAAAAACACATGAAAATAATTGTTATGTTTCATACGTATATAATACTATTATATTCACCAATATAATTGAGGACGATTAAGAAACTGAAGACTAGAGCAGAAACGACTCTCATGTTTGCAAGCAAATTGCAGACTGATTAATAGATAAATATGTTCATATCAGTGGCTACCAGTGAATTTTTGCCGTGGTTGCTAAACTGTTTTTTCGTAAGACGTGGCCAGGGGACCATATATCATATAGTTCTTATCTTATAAAATAAACACTTCAGGATTATACTTCTGAGATATTTATATTTAATCAGCCAGTTTCATGCGAAAAAAATAGTTTCGAAATTCTTCAAAACTGATAATAAAATTTTTATACATTATCCTACAAAATTATCTGCAATGTTAGCGGAAGCGGCACTTAAAATCACTGACGACTTTTCAAGGCGATTAGACAATCGCAAATAAAGCTTACAATTACATAATTTTTTTTGTCATTTGACAATGTTTTGAAATGAGTATCTGAATTCAGTATTCCAAATTATAAGTATTTGTATTTTATTTCTTTTCTGGAATTATATAATTTTTTCAATTGCGTATAATGCTGTGAGATAAGCATCTGAATTGAAAAAGCAAAATAATATGTACATGTGTTAAAAAAATAAAATGAAAATAATTATATTTTTTCAAAGATAATAATTATTTGAGGCTTTTGATGTCATGAACGGTTTAATTCATTATCAGCTGATTAATCTGGTCCACAATTCCAAAGTAAATGGGGATTAAATAAAAATTGTTTTAAATTAAGTAGCGAAAATTCAATATTTAATTTAAGATTATTCAATTAAATATTAGCTTATAACCTTGAAATAGAAGTTTATTCTTTGTTTTAAATACTTTTATTACAATTATATGGATTTTGACGATACTTGTGATGTTGTAAAATGAGAGTCGGAATTCAATTTTCAAACTTATAAGTACATATATTTTAATTTTTTTAAGTTCACATGTTAGTTAATAAATTATATGTATAAAAAAGGTGCTTAAAATTTAACGAGAATATAATGTAAACATTATTTAACTGTTTGCATGATAACAGTTAATTAATATATAAAATACCAAAAATTCAAGTAAATAAAATTTTAAATGATTCTTATGTTGTGATACGAGTATTTGTATTCCATTTTTTTAAATAATAAAAAAGCCGATTTTTATTTAACCTAAATCTATTACAATGATATAGTTTCCGAAATGTTTTTGATGTTCTGAAATAGGTATCTGAATTCAATTTTTTAAATTGTACTTACATGTGCATTATTCTTTTCTCGAAAATTATTATAAAATGATTCAATTTTCCTTGTAATTAGTTTAAAAGGTAAATTGAAAAAATAAATACACTTTTTAAGAAATACAATTTTGAGTTTAAAGTAAAATATAAAATAAGAATCATTTGTATTTTGTAATGAAAATAATTCTTTAATGCATTTTTATCTCTTCAGCTGATTAATTAATTATTACTTGAATACTAAATCCAAGTAACAGGAAGAAAAGTGCAAATTAAATATAAAGCGATTCTAATAAAATATTGATTTTTTAGAATTTATTAAAAGCTTATAATTAATTAAATTTAATCAAAGAAAAGCTTAAATTAAAAAAATTTATAAACCGAGAATTATTTGAATGTTTCAATTTCGTTGAAATTAGTTTTAAAGATTATTAATAAATTAAATATACACAGAAAAAGCAGAAGATAAACTTTACATCGATTTCCGACGAAAGATTCGCGGCAACAAAAATTAACTTTACACAAATATCGTTAAACATTCTTTTGTTTTTCCATGACAAACACATGATTTTTGAGAGACGCGAAGTTGGCTGAACAAAACTTTATCACTTCAAAAAATATCCTGCAAACAAATTTTATTATTAGCTTTTTCTGTGTATAGAAATGTATTTTCAAATTAAACGAAAATAAAACTAAAAAACTATTAGAATGTTTAAATGAAAATGATTGTCTAATGCTTTTTATGTTGAGAACTGACTAACGAATTGTTAATTTATTCTATTAAGACTTATGATTTCTGGAATTAGTTTAAAATGTAATTAAAAATGAAATTTTCAGAAATGGAAGTCCAAATTTGAAAAAATTAAGTAGAAATAATTTGAACGCTTAAATGAAAGTTATAGTTTAATCTTGCTCATATTGTAAAACAATTAATTAATTATTGGAAGATTAATTTTTTTTAATATTAAAATTTTGTTTCTTAAAATTAATTAAAATGATTTAATTATTTATTCGAAGGTCATTTTGGTACTTGTTACATATAGCCAATGAAATTTTCAGAAAATAAAGTAAAAATTAAGAAAAATGTTGAACAATAATAATTTTGATGTCTGAATGAAAATTATTGTTTAATGCTTTTCGCTTTATAAACAGATTAATTAATTATTAGCTGCTGTTTTTCACAATATTAAATCACATAAAGATTACATTGTAATTTGTTTTAATTAAGTAACATAAATTGATTATTAACTTCAAGTTTATGTAATTGAATTTGGCCATAATTCGTAAAATAAACGTTTGTGATTTTTTAAAATACCTTGTTTCCAATAACATTATTTTTGTAAAATTTTGCACTGTGAAATGAGCATCTAAATTATGATCTTAAATGATCTGCAAATATATCTGAATTTTAACTGGGATAGTTGAAAGTGTTATAAATAATTCAAATTTTTAGAAAAATGTAAAGTCAAATTGATTAGAATGATTCACTGATTTAGCTTCACTAGCCGGGAAACCAAGAGGTTAAAAAAGAAAATATAAAATGTACAAACAGTACAAACTACGTACAAACGTTAGCAAAAGATAAAATTGAAAAAATCCAATTTGGGGACATAGCACGAAATTTGGATCTTGGTATGGTACGAAATTTTGATTAATGCCTATCTGGGTAATCAAGAGAGTGCAAACGAAAATATTAAATGTACAAACTGTACAAACATACGTACAAACGTATGCAAAAAGAAAATTGGTCAAGTTTGAATTTCGGGGGGCCAAATTTACGGGCGTACGTTAGGTGTGGACAATTTCTTATGATTTTTATTAATAATAGACCAAAAGGTTGATAAATCATAGACTAATTTTATTGGATTGACAATGTTATTTTCAAACATTACCATTACATACCTTGAGGCTTTTATAGAAAAGCAGGCAGTTTATCAGACGTTGTAAAAATTGGTAAAACTTTAAAATCATTTAACAATGCAAGCTTGTCAACCAAGGCTCATATCAAATGAAATACACATGAACCTAATTGTCGTTTAAACGAGAAAATTTGCAAGTGAATCTTCTCAGAATTTACCATTTAGAACGCAAAACCCATCGTTTCTCCTAAACAGAGTCAATTGCTTTCTTTTATAACAGCTAATGAATATTTTTCTTTGTTTTAAATAAATGTTCTTTAAATAAAATAATCTTTTTCAAAATGTTCGTCTTTTAAGCACAACTTATTACGATTTAAATAGCAAATCAACTTAATAATTTAATTACTTGCTTCTAATTACTGCTGAGATTAGGTGCTACATTTTATTAAAAATATTTGGAATTATTGTCCGACAAATTGTCCGAAGCTATGCGTATTCAATTGTTTTAAACTTTAGAGCCCCACATGTATGGCCATTCTCGACGACTTGGGTATTGACGACAGAGTAAAGTTTTGAAAATCATAACACGGTATATTTTTAATTCGTAATTGCCAGTTAAATAAAACATTGTGATCCAATTTCAGATCGAAAAAAATGGGTCTCATGTTTACAATTCTCTTTAATTAAAAGCGTACAAGCTATCTGTTTGAATTTTGAACTATAAAACACCCGGAGATTGTACGGCGTCTACCTACTGGAGATTCATCGAGTTCCTTTCTGGTTAGTAGTGCAACCGTGCCGCTTACCATGTTTATTTTTGCACGCCTTATACAGTAAAGTTTTTTATCATGTGTATATAATCCAGCAAAATTATTATGAGTCTCTAAGAGAGCAAAAACGTCACCTTCGGCTGAGCATAAGACAATTTGTTCTTGGGTCGGCATAGGCGTGTACATATTTCTCTGAAGTTGCATTTGAAGTGGTTTATCCGCAGGAAAAGTGTACCTTCGAAGCTCAAATATTCGGTGTGAATTCGAGTGGGGAATAAGCCGAATAAATCTCAGTTGTTCCAGTCCACATCCCGATCCATTAAACGTAGGAAGCTTTGCAGGAGGAAGCACGGACAACGCAGGGGGAAAACTGGACCTGGCAGGAGGAGACCTGGATCTTACACGAAGTGGACTGTCGGGAGTAGGAAGAGTACTCTCTGGTGAATTATTTTTCTGAGAAGAAGAGGAAGATTCGCCACGACGAACATTAGGAATCGGTTCACCGTTAGGTAAGCAGTCGAAAGTTGAACTTAACTCTGCAACAAGAAATAGTGGATATCATCTTTTAAAAGTTCGTCTTTATTTTGTGAACCCCTTGTCGAAATAATTGGATGGAAGTGCTTATTTCGAAGACAGTTAATGAACCACTAGAAGATTGCTTAAAACTGTGTTTGTAAGTCATATCAGATCAGAATCTTCTTTTAAACTTCTGGGTTTTGTTACATTATTTTCTTAACTCTAATTTCCAGCGAAAAGGTGTGTTATAAATGAGGTATAAGGTTTTTAATACAGAGTTTGCGAAAATAGAAATGGTTAATTATGTGAATATCATTGATCAAGTTATTATTTGCAAAACGCATAAAAATAATTTTAAGTTATATATAATACGATTATATTCACCAATATAATTAAGGACAATAAGGAAGGTTGAGACCCGAGCATAAGCGACTATCATTTTTACAAGCAGATTGCGTACTGCCGGAGTTGGTGTCAGTTCTATTGTTATGATATTTATATTTCATTAGTCAGTTTTATGCGAAAAAAATAATTTCGACATGTTGCAAAACTGATATAAAAATTTGTATAAATTATCCTCTAATATTATCTAAAAGGTTAGCGGGAGCAGCCTTGAAAATCTCTGACGAATTTTTAAGGCGATTAGGCAAACACAAATAAGGCTATAATTTTCTAAAGTCTATTATAAAGCTCACAAAATTCCACGTCGAATGCTCGACAGTAGAGGCACTTATAACTTTTTATGATAAATTTGGACTGTATAAATACAAAATAATAATACTTAAATTTGTTACACATACAGGTGTCCTAAAAATTGCGTAATTGTAAAAACTTTGGATATTTAATTATTTTGGCATTTGATTTTCGCAATTATTTATGAATAATTTTCATATATACTCCTTTAAATTGCGCAATTTATAATCGCGGGAGAACCACTATTGTAAAAAGGAAGGATATTGTAAATTCCGAATGCTTCGAAATATTTAACAAAGAAATTTTGGGCGAGCCAGGAGACGGGCGAATAAAATCTCAAGGAAAGTTTAAGGATCATTTGTTAAACACCTAGCTACAACTGTGCACTAAAAGAAAAGAAAACAACGTTTACCATCATTCACATAACCTTCAGACATAACCTACAGATGGGCGAATCAATCACAAACAAAGCTTTTGATTCAGTTATAAATCGCCTATCTACCATTATTTTACTTTTTAAAAAATTAATATAAAATTTAAAATAATAAAGGAAAACTTCTGTGTTTAAGACACCACCATTTGGAAAGACTTGTTTACATTGCAGCTCTATGAAATTCTAAATTTAAATATTGCAAGTGATAGATGCCTCAATAGTTATACCAGATCGCTCTCCTCAGGAGCGTGACCAATGGACGACATTGTTAAAACGAGCTTTGAAGCCCATGATCCAACAAACATGATCCCGTCGCGCGCAAGTAAAAAAAAGTCAATCAATCAGACGTTTCAACCCAACGGCCCTTCCATCTTGAATTCTGTGGCGGAATTCGGGATGGCGGGGTACGATGAGGTTACTGGGTATGGTAGGAATGGTCGGCTCACTTCAAGCCGAATGCATTTTAACAACGAATTGGAGGGACCGTAGTTTGTTGGATGGTTGATTGGCTGGCCGTTCCCACTCTGATAGAAAGGGGTCTTTCTGGTGTTTGTTTTCTACAATATTCTCAGTACGACGTGACTTTCTAATCGGCACTATTGCCCGTATAATGCTAAAGTTTTCATAAACACTGAGCAGGTTGGCGTATTCGCCCTAGACATTCTGTAGGATTAACCTACATGTTTCTGACCAATAATATTAAGATTCTAATTACGATTTAAATTTTCTAGTTCAAACTTTTTATTCTTAATCTGATTTACTTTCCATGTCACTATATTATTTGCCCTTTTCGAGTATATTCAATACAATAGATTAAGCAGTTCTTGAACAAGAAATGTAACTTTTGTTAATCCATCAAAGAATTGTCTCATTTTATTAAAACTATCTTTTATTGCATTTCAAGCTATATTTATGTTTGCATTACTGAATACCTGCATACATTTTGCGATTAATTCTCGAATGAAAATATTTGGAGTTCCTGTTTCATGCCTATTACTCTCTCTCTCTTTCATTAGCGTGAAAAAACTAAGAGTGTGTTTTCTTACCACATCGATTCATCAATGGTGTACTGTTTGGCTACTTTTGTCAAGTTCTCTTGTTTTTGAGATTAATACTGCCTTTATTATTAATACTATCTTCTAGTGAATGACATGCAGTAGTAGGATGGTTTTGGGAAATTATACGCACCTTTTTTAATTGATATCCATGTTGCTTTGAAAGCATTTTGTTTTCTTTATTCCTAGGACACCTCCTGTTAAGAATCATTGATCTTCAATATCTTTTCAATTAATTTCGGCTCTCCGAACCTCAACAATCAATCAACGACATTCTAGCCTAAATGTGGCAAATCCGTGAACTGGGAAAATGAACATAAAGACACAATACCCGTTGACACGTTTTTATGTTTTCGCTCGCAAAATTGAGCGCGCCTAGGGCGCGCAACTGTTGGTTCTCGCGCTTTACGCTCGATAATGTATTTACCTCGCGCTACGCGCTCGATTTCTGTGCATAGACTTCTAAAAAACTAATGGTAAAAACAACAACAACAGTAATTTGGCAATTGTGAATTCTCTTTTGTTAAAGCTCCTTTGGCTTTGACGAACACATTCTCATCACGTATATCGTGCTTCGCACTCGAGTTTATCCCTGAAATTTCATATCATTCCCATAAATGCATATTATTATAATTCATAACTTACATTGGTATTAAAACAGACGATGTTTCCTTGTCCCCGTTAAACAAATGCGCATTCTTTAAACAACATTTTGGTATTAAATATTTTATTGCAACTTTTGTCTTTTTACCATAAACTGAATTTGCTCATTTCCAATATTTTCTTTATTCTTCTTATTATTTATTATTCTTATTATTATGGTTTTTTTCATATATTCTTCTTTAAAAGTTTTTTGTAAAATTTACGGAAAATATTATCATTTTCTTCTTTATTATTCGTAAAGAAATGAGTGAAGTCAGACAAAGAATAATTATGACACATGCAATGAAGAAACAAAATACAATATTGACAACACACATCCGACGTTGCACTTTGTAGTCTTTCTGTATTTTACCTGTAGAAGGATCAATTTCCTCGTAAACGAAGAAGATATTTAGTTAAGAGAGGCGGTAGCCGGTAATTGTCAAAGTAGGTAGCTCATCCATTTTTTCCGACGTACATAGCGACACAGCAGGTACCAGGCTGTTTATATCCATTCGCATTAACGACAATTGCAGCAGGTTTTGTCCAACACTTGGGTATCTAATCTGCAGGGAATACAGCTACTGTCCTTGCTTCAGTGAGTTAAAGCACTTGCAGTATCTGCAGCCTGATCATACTTTTTTGAAGATATCAGAATTTCTTAAGTAGAGAATTCAACAGTATCCTCTCCTAAATCTTCTGGACTGTATGAAAGGTTATGTCTTACGGTTGCAGATGATATGGCTGAACGCGTACTGTATGCTTATGTTTTATTGCATGCGTATGAAAGCACTCCATCTATTCGTTCCTTCCCGATCCAGTTATTCAGTCTCAGAACATTATTAAGAGCACAAACAAATTTTGAGTCCTTTTTTACCCCATGATGGAAGAAAAACTCAACCAAGAACTCTAACCTTTTAAACAATGGGCAGCTCCGTTACTCCAGGTTTGTGATGCCTCTACTTGAATCTTTTGCAGCAACAGAGCCTTCCATGTCCTCGAGTGTATATTAGTCTAGCAGTTCGGGCAACGTCTCGAAGATTATAATGCAGAAAATTCATTGTAACATCTCATTCAAACCATTGAATTCCATGATGTTTAGAATCCTGCCAATAATTTTGTTGTTGAAATATACTTGTGAAATCAGTAAAAGCATAAGGTACAGAGGTAATCCAAGGAGATATACAGTAGCAATCTATAGTAACTAAAGCGACTTCTTTAGGCATGAAAGGACCGAAATCTTTACGCAACCCTTGTATATCTCTCACGTAATCAACCATGATTATTTTTAATACACTATGTAGCAATCGACAGCTTCTTCCCGTGACGAACAATTAGAGACTGAGGTATTCAATGAGAAAGTTTTTTCCTAAATATGAAATACTCTTACTTCAACTAAGCACTGAAATCTGCTATAACTTATCTAGACGAGTCTATTTCCAAAACATTATCATATTCTGCATATGCTAGACAATTAATTGTGTTAGCAATTGCCTCTTCAAAACCTACTTCAATTCTCAGACTCCTATGTTTTACGAGATTCCAATGAGAATAGCCATTGCGGACAGAGCAGGCGTAAGATCAAAAGCAAATAAACAATTTGCGTTTGGATATTGTTGTAGACCAATACTATTTCCCCCATTTAGAAAATGAATCTGTCTACCATCAAGTTAAAGTGATAGATGATTGATTTTAAAATTTGGGAAATTAATGTGGGGGTTTTGTTTCCCTTGCCATTATATGCAGTATTTTCTACAAATTCTATTATTATTATTATTATTATTTACGATAATTGCCCAAGAATAACATTTTCAAGAGTTTCACGATAACCACTCGAGTGTATCGTCAAGACTTGAAATTCGACACGTGTGATATGATACTTTGCAGTACCCTGAGATAGAGCTTTAGCGTGCAAAAGAAGATCACCAGGTTTAATTTCTGCTCGGTGAACAAGTAGCAAGTCCTCTCCAATACGCGCGTGTCCTCTAAGATTAATAGATTTATCAGCACCAAAATATTTCTGTCAAGATTTTAAAATTAAGAATTACTAGGACGCGATTCTACTTCTTGATTAAAATATACGTTCAACTGATTAAACAGAGAATGTATGAAATTATTTAGTGGTACTACTTTATCTAGCTGGAATGTATTTGTGGCTATTCTTGCAGGAGTTACTAGCTTTACTTGAAGACTGAGCATATTATGTGCTAGGTCAAGGTATTCATCACCAAGGCCAGGAACAACCAACTTTATGGGGGCGTCATTTGTGAGTGAAGATACGGGTTTATAATGAATCCATTGTGAGCTTTTTATGGATGCATGTGTTGGAGGCAGTGCAAAAAGATCTAGCTCTGACTTCAAGCAGTCACAGGAATAAGAATAAATAAATGACATTTTCACTCTTATTTATTTCCAGAAATATCTTTAATTGCACAACTTTTGTTTGTATATTTTTATTCTTTTTAGTAGCCTTTTTCCTCTTTAACGTAACGTGCTTCTTTTTCACTCTATTTGAACTCACGACGTGAAGCGTATCACGATTAGAAATAGACTGAACCACCTGCTTCTTTCTTCTATGCTTATAATACGAAACGTCCATAATATGTTCCATTTTATTCATTGCACGACCTTTAAAATTTTGAACAGATTCTTCAAAACTCGAGCACTGTTAGTTAAAAAGGGAGAACACGTCGAAATAAACCTCCAAGAAAGCTGCCAATTCCATGCCCCTTCTGATATTGAACTCCAATGTATATTTGTGGAATACCTCTTCCACCTACTTGAGAGGAGAAATAATCTATGTAACGAGTCATTATTCTTCTTCTTTTATCTAGCCAATACGCTTAAAGTGAAGTCTAGCTGTCAGCGTACCGTACTGGAATAATATTTGCAAACCAATGTGATATCTTATATCAATTTCAATAGTAGGAAAAACCTGTGCTAAGAAATGGTATGTAGTTGGGTGATGAAAAATGGATGACTTGTATTGTACGAAAATTGGAATCGGTTGTATCTAAAGAAAACTGTACGTAAAAGTGTTGTTTTTATATTTCCGGTAACACGAGGTTCAAAAATATTGGAGTGAATAAATAATTTATCCGGAAGAGCACTTTATAGACTAGGCGGGTGTCGAGCACTGCTAGCCCTTATTTTAAATTGGAATGAGATAGTATGGAGCAAATCCAAGAATAAGTGAAATTACAGGGAGTTTTTTCCACATAAGAGACATTCCTTCAACCTTCACTTTTCTATCAGAGCAATAAGATCTATTGCATCTTATAACTTATCCCTCATATTTTCATCAGTCATTTTATCTTTTCTCATACTAATAGGTACGTTATATTTGTGAAGATGGAACCTTTCTCAAGGGATTTTCTATTTTTACTATTACCATCATTTTGTGGATATTTATATCCTGCAGTCCCACTGTTCATAACAGTAATGCGATTTTTAAACGAATCATCGTGTCTCACATGAATAAATGTACGAGGAAGTTGTATTTCTGTGAGTGCTACGACCCACTATCATTGTAAAATTATTTGAATTTGAAATTCTTCCTCCTCAATGTTTTTATTTTTGACATCAGTCAATTCTTGTTAGTAAAAAAAAACACCTTCTATTTCTTCTCCTGCTAGATCTTTCAACTGATAACCATTCTCATAGACACCTTTCTCACGACTGATTCTGATTGTAAACAGAAAAGCGAACGATGATTACTTCTTTGTAAAATACGTTCAAAAGCATTTTTAACCTCCAGTGCTGTTTCATTGTGAAACAAGTGTAACTACACTTTTTTCATTTATTGCTGAGATAGTTTTTATACAAAGTGTGAAAATGAGACATCATTTATTTTAGCCTTTAGACGTTATAAATAAATAAATTAAGGAGAAGTTATCTTTTTTTACCTATTTATTCTCTACGTGACCAAACGGTAGAGAATCGTGATTTTGAATTAGCCTTCTTTTAGTGTAAACATGCTTACAGGTTTTATGTTTATCTTTTGTGACTAATTGGTGACATTCAGTACTACGAATATCTCCATAATTTAAATTAATCGGAGCACTCTTATTAATGACAAGATCGCAAATAGAGTCGAAGTTTATGATTTGAGAATTTGTATAATTTAGTGTAATACTTTTCACTTTGCAAACATGGTGCTGCTTGCCATTAGGTGACATCCTGTAACTGCAAAATATTCACCTGCCTCGTTATTACTAGCAAAAATGACAGAATCCATATCAAAATAGAGAACACGACGATCTAGTTTGAAAAAATAACAATTCAAGTTTAAACGAGCTTGCGCTGTTGTGTGTGCAGCTATAACTACGTTAGTAATAGGCGATAGGGCTACAGTTTTGTTTTTGTACATCCAAGAAGCATAAATATTTTGTGCTTTACTCGTAAGATACTGGTAAGAACTTTATCTGGACTTTTAATAATATCAATTAAAGCCTTTTGTGGATATAATATTTCGGTTTTTGGCATATTTTGACGTTGTTCGAATTTACCCCAAAAATAATCAAAACAAAGCTTAGCCTGTGATCGCAAACCAGGATTTTTATTTACTTATTCCGAATCGAGCTGAATATCCTCTAAATCGAAAATTTGTTTCACATATGCTTTTTCACTCTCATCAGTGGTATAATCTGAAGGATATCCACTCACTTTATGTTTAAGCTTGAAAAATTTATTCATGTATTGAGCAAACAGACCACCGATCTTTGAGGTCGGGTCATACTGAGTTGTCTCATAATAACAAATCTAAAAAATCGATGTGATTTTATACTGATTTTCGACAGCTACTTTTAGTTCATCAGAAACCCATTTTACCCCTATTTCTTTCTTACTGATATTATCTGCATGTGAAGAATCTTGCTGTAACTGCAATTCACAGCAAGTTCTGCACAAAGGGAACATCAGTTTACCGTGTATTCGGACAGGAAGAAGAGACAGATAACTATTAGTAGATGTTAATACCCTGCATTTGATAAGACCCTTTATATAATAACCTGTTTTTTTATTTCTAAGCATATCCTCATAATAGCCATCAACTAATATAGCTTTAGATAGTCGGTATTCTAGAGTTCGGCAACATGAATGATTTCTCAGACTAATTTACGCTCTACAGATTGAAGCCATTTAATAACCTTTTTCGACGAAAGGATCAACATATATATATATAATTAAAAATTTGTCATAAGGACAACCCTGTATGTATCCTGCTTTCTTTAAGCTAATTGCAACCTATCTTGCTTTGCAAGCTCTCTGTTTATATTATCATTTTTTAATTCACAGAACACAGTTCAATCTATCACACTCAACAACCACTACTATCTTCGCAAGAAAATGATATCCGAGACCAAGGTCAAGCTGGATAAGTATTACCCGGACTCTGCACCGTCGATTGGAACGATTCATAAGTGGTTTAACAAGTTTCGTTGTGGCCGTACGAGCACAGTTGATGCAGAACGATCTGGGCGCCCAAAAGAGGTCACTACACCTGAAAATGTCGAAAAAATCCATGATATGATGTTGAATGATCCCAAAGTGAAATTGAGAGAGGTAGCTAATGCTGTAGGCATATCATTGGAACGTGTGGGCAATATCGTGCATTCAGTTTTGGGCATGAAGAAGCTTTGCGCACGATGGGTGCCGCGTTTGTTCACAGTGGACCAAAAACGAATTCGTGTGACAACTTCCCAGCAGAATTTGGCATTATTTTCGCGTAAGCCGACCGAGATTTTACGCCGATTCATAACCATGGATGAAACCTGGATCCACTACTACACTCCTGAGTCAACGCAACAGGCAAAACAGTGGGTTCGACCGGGCCAAAGTGCTCCGAAGCGTCCAAAAACGCAACAATGGGTCGGAAAGGATATGGCCTCCATATTTTGGGATGCACATGGCATAATATTTCTGGACTATCTTGAAAAAGGTGAAACCATAACCGGAGCATACTATTCATCATTATTGGACTGATTGAAAATCGAAATCGCCGAAAAACGACCGCATTTGAAGAAGAAAAAACCGCTTTATCATCACGACAATGCGCCTGTTCATTCATGCTTAGTTGCACAAACAAAATTGCATGAAATCGGCTTCGAATTGGTTGCTCAGCCACCGTATTCATCAGACCTGGCCCCCAGCGACTATTGCTTGTTCCCTAACCTGAAGAGATGGCTCACCGGTAAGCATTTTTACTCAAATGAGCTCATAGCTGAAACTGAGGCGTATTTTGGAGACCTTCCGATCGAGTACTTTTCGGACGGTATCAAAAAGTTAGAAAATCGTTGGACTCGCTGTATCGACCTAAAAGGAGAGTATGTTGAAAAATAAAACCGACTTTGGCCAAAAAAACTTCTCCATGTTTCATTTTTCAGGGACTTATCAGACTGCCTAGTACCATGGCACCGTGACTGCTTTTCTATTTTGAAAATCTTTTCACATGATCTTTCGACCTTTAACTCCGTAATTAGTAACCTGATGTGCTCACTGTGTTATTATTCTTGATTTGGTTTTCGTTATGAAAGTTTCACGAGCACTCATACTTCCCTATGACAGGTATGCACTTGACCTATATAAAAACTAGCACAAACCGGTATTTAATCGCTTCTATTTTTATTTTGAACCAATGATATTCAAGCATCGCGTATGAAACGTGTCTAGGCTTGTATTCCTTCCACCCATGATGTTTCTATTCCCTTGTGCATAAGATCTCTGGTTAGTCAGCTAAGAATTAGTTTCTCTTTATCTTTCAAGCAGTACCTACAATGTCACAAACTGTGACTGCTGCTAAGAAAGGATCTGAAATTTCCTCTTTCACTGCTACTACTTCTACTGCTGCTACTGAAAAAAGATTTTATATGACGGAAGTGGATGGATCCCACAAGAAAAACAAAAATCTCATTTTAACCACAATGTACGCACTCAATAAGTCATGCAGTAAAAATACTATTGTTGGTCTTGAAGTTCAGTCAGATGGCAGTTTTCAACCTATTGTAAAAATTGTGTATAACGAGCTACAAAGGATCACATTTGGGGCGGAAACATAGTCAAAATTCCAAAAACAGTTAAAATTCACAAGTGCCTACTTTCAATCTAAGGGCTATTCAATGTCAGAGCCGAAACCACTCGAGATTAATGATTACATAGTGAAGTTCACGACGTCTAACGGTGAAAAGACTATTCGTTTTGACAGAACACCTGGTCCCGAGGGTGATTGTGAAGATAGTGGAAATAATGAAAATTCTTGTAACAACAAGAAGAAAAAAGTTGTTTTGCTTGCGGTGGCTATGAAAAAAGCTAGCTTTTTTGGTTCGAAGAATATTATGTTGTGTGCGAATGAATATTTTGGGATGCTTCAAGTCTTACGTTTTTTTTGTGGAGGACTCTTAACCGATATATGATCTAGCCAAGGTGAGGGGAGAAGTACATATCCATTAGAGCGATAAAATTGGGTTCATATGTAGTGAAGGGTGGCAGCTCTTTATAGAGACACAACCATCGGCGAGGGGGTCGCCGCCATTGTGCGGTAAGGGGGGTTAAGAAGTATTGATAGAAGTGTCTGGTCAAAGTGGTATCGTACTACTGTTGACCTATTCTCAAATAATTGAAAATGACCTGATAAAATAAATTGATGGAATGAAAAGCGGCATTCCTTGCATCTTTCTGTTATTCAATCGAAGTAGCAAAATTTTGTTAGGAAATACTGCAAATGTTAAATGACGTGTCCGCATGTTCTGTGGTGCAAGTGACACATGAAGCTTCCGCAGTTTTCGCACCAACTGTTGCGAAACCGTGCAGATTACATTCGGCAAAATGTTCTTATAAACAGAGGGCCTTTACAGTAAACAAGCCAGCAACAGATAAACAGAAACATTACTGAGACCATTCACGGCCACGCATCCAATAGGGGAATAGCAATCTTACAAGAGCAGGACGAACATAAATATCCAGATTTCTGTGAAGTCCGAGGATCTGGCTCAATTGAATGATTTTCTTTCAGGCGTTTTTTTTCGACAAGTTCCGAACTATGGATGCATAATTGTAGTGGAAATGATGTATCAAGAGCTTTGCAGCGAGAACATAAAGGTAGGCTGGGAATGACATTTGCCGGAATTTCAAGACAAGATTCCGACAGTTCACGCGCAAAGCACGGATTTTTCATATCACACTCGACAAGTCAAAGCGCATAACCAACAGTTAGCACATTGTGGACACATAAATAACATAAATAACTTTGAGGAGCTGTGTCGTGCTCTCATTACAGCTGATGAGGAATACTTACCTTCGCTGATGAAGAGGTGAAAGAAGTATTAACAGGCATGAAGATTTATTCCGGTACAGGGCTAGATGGTGTTGAGAGCTCCTGGTAGAAGACGTTTTATTCAATTCACCAGAATCTGGCCTGCCTTTTGATTCCATACCTTGAGCAGAAAACCCCTATTCTAGAATGGTTAATGGAAGGTGTCGGTAATACTTCTGTTTACCACATGTCGACTGTTTCTTCGTTCGCAACTAATAGTTTTTACGAAACGGGTTTAGAAATTAAGTATTTAGAATGCTGGGATTTTTCTAGTAATTCTTTGACTGCAGGAAAGTGTGCGTCCCTTATATCTACCAAAATTTTAAATAAGTTATTTTCAAATTTCGCCATCACATGAAAGCGTTTCTCCGTTATTTCAATTTTCTACAAATTTAAGATTTACGGCGTTTTGGAGGTAGGTTCTCTTATTTTTTGCCCTATTACCCGCTCATCTAGTATTCATGGTTGTAAGTTCAATAGGGGCATTTTTTTAAATGGGCTGCTGATCCAGAATGATAACAATTTAGGTTAATTCTGTTTCCATTTGGGCTTGTGATAGAAAGCAGTTTCCATGTTTTTTATTTATGTTCCCGTAATTTTGTTTTTGGGAATTTTGGTTATTATTATTTTCACCTAAACTATTTCCTCTTTTTTCTGTGGGGAATTCGATCATTGGTTTACTTTGACCTCGGCACATGCAGTAGTGACGTACAACACAACCTTAACCTTGACCTTCGAGGTCATAAAGACATATTCAAGGACCTATATACATATTAAATTGTACGATTTCCCTTAGTTCGATTGTCTTTGACGAAATGAAGCTTTTCATTGAAAAAAGTTGACCTTGAAACAACCACGAAGATCATCCTCGAGGTCAAAAATAAGGTCATCATCAGGTTCCGTGTTAAAAGTTACTACGGGGATGACCCTGACTTTTTCTTTCTCTATCTGTTCATAAATTCTTTATATTCCGCTCGTGAAACCTCTACCCCAACATATGGACCTATTTATCATTTTGGGTTATGTTCTCGTGTTCATGAGTGTATTTGAGACCGGATTCCCAATTATACGTCCCGCAGTTCTGATGTTTATATTAGCGTTTTCGATCTGGGGAGCTGCTGCACCGTATCGAAACTACCACCGCCGCTTTTCGTTACTCATGTTAAACATTATATTTTTTATTCTACCTCATCCGAATTTCATTAAAAATTTTAATCTACTCGGATTTGTCTTAAAGGGACACCCTGCATATTTTATTTGTCCCATTTCGTACTTTCCAATTTTAAACAATTTTGTTTAGTATTTCTGGAATTTATTTTATTTGAAATCAGAGATTTTAGTTAAATTCGTTGTTTACGAAGTACGTCGCGTGACCTTGCACGGGGCTCGCGGTCGCACTTGCTGTGGGAGAATTGTTTACGCGCTTTGATGTTTCGTCTCGTTCGGCGGATTAAATATTTCATGAGGATTTGAGCGTAATTTTTCCTTTTAGGTTTAGTTTTATTTTTCTAATATATAGGTTTTAAAATTCAAAGGTTTGAAATTATGTTGTTATGATTTTCATTATGTCATTATGTTTTGTTTAATTTACTCTGAAAAATTCATGTTTTCCAAGCTTTTTGTTCTTGATTTCGATAATTGATCGTACGCCTTGGATCTGATATTTTTTCTTCGGCAACATGCCTGAACCATTGTCCACAATTAATTTCTTAATTTGTATCCGGACTGAACCGGATATGACATATGAAATAGACTGACTTGGATATTAAGTATAGAGTTAATACTCGAGAATCATGACACGTTAACTTTTTAATTTAATTACCATTTAAATGGAACATTTTTATTTGACTTCAAATCTAAAAAATTAAGTTGTAAGTTTACATCTTTCTCTAATTAATTTGTACTTGATGAAGGTTGTAATTTCGCACATAAAAAAGATCCTGAGATTGTGCGGCGGATACCCACTGGAGTATCATTGAGTTCTTCTTGGGTTAATGCCGTAATCGTGCCGCTTTTCATGTTTATTTTCGCACGTCTTTTATTTCGATGGTTTTTATCATATGTGTACACTCCAGCAAGATGATCACCATCCTCCAAAAAAGCAAAAACGTCACCATCGGATGAGCACAATACAATTTGTTCTTGGGTAGGTATATGTGTGAACGTCGTTCCTATTTTCATTTTAAGTTCTTCATTTACAGGAAAAGTGTACTTTCGAAGTTCAAGTATCCGGTTTGAATTTGCGTGAGGTACGAGCCGAATTAATCTAAGTTGTTCACACCCACATTCCAATCCGCCAATAGTAGAAAACCTTGTATGAGAAAGCAGGGAAGTAGCAGAAGGCACCATGGGACTGGCAGGAGGAACCATGGGCCTGGCAAGAGGAGACCTAGATCTTATACGAACTAGGGTTTCGGCAGCAGGGAGATTGTTCTTTGGTGAATTATTTCTCTTAGAAGAAGAAGAGGAAGGTCTGCCTCGATGACTATTAGGAATAGGTTCGCCGTTAGGTAAACAATCGAACGTTGAACTTAAATCTGCAACAAGAAATAGCGATTTCTATTTTTTAAGGACTTCTTTATTTTATATGTATCTAAGACTATTATATTGACCAAGTAAGTTAAGGACAATTGAAAAGGTGAAGACTAGGGCATTAACGACTCTCATTTTTTAAGCAGAAACCAGACTGATTAAAATTTTGATATATTGGTATTATCCGACTTCATCAGGCGTGGCCCGAGGACCATATATCGTTCACTTGTTTACTTATGGAATAAAGACGTCAAGATTATACTTCTCAGATATTTACACTTCATTAGTCAGTTTCGCACAAAAAAATCATTTTCGTAATTCTTCAAAACTGGTATTAATATTTGTATACATTATCCTCAAATATTATCTACGATGATGGTGGGAGCGACACTAAAAATTACTAACTACTTTCAAAGACGACTGAACAATTAGAAATAAAGCAGTCATTTTTTTCAATCTGTTATGAAGCCTTAAATCCAATTTTTGATTTCATTACTCATCTATTTTATTTTATTTTCTCCCAATGAATTCCTGACGTGGAAAAAGGGTTCCTTTTTTGAAGAACTTTCTAACGATTAGCTTGAATTTGCCGATTTCTTCGCTACACGAAAGTTGCGGGCAAAGGACGAAAGGGTTGCAAACGCTGACGACATTTCCCAACATACTATTATTATCAAGGTTTAATAAACAAATTTAGATACTTATTTTTTCAAGAATTATATAAAAACCTATATACATTATCAGCGGAGATTATTTTCTACAAGGTAAAAGCGAGCGTCACTGATATTTACTGATTACTTTTGAAAGCTATAGCAGAGTGGAAATGAGGATACACATTTTATTTAAAGCAAGAAAGCTTATACATACAATTCCACGTTGATTGGAATATAATAAAGATATTTATGAAATTTTGGTACAAATTCAGACCACTGCTCATGCTTGAAGATTTTCAACTGCATAAGTATAACATTGAATATTTGTCAATCGAAATTTTTTTAATTTTCTTTTGGCGTGAAAATTCAACTATTTGGCAGAAAGTTGAATTTTTTGTTGAAATCTGACTTTTTTATAGTAAATTTAAACTTTCTGCTAAAAATGAAACTACTTGCTTAAATAGTAGCCCAATTATAAGAAAATTGATATCTAAAGATTTGATTATTCCTATAAATAGGCTAGAATTAACTGTTTAGTTGGAGAATCATTTGCTAAAATTTCACGTATTTTGATGATCACACGTCTTTTTGCTTAAAAATTATCTTCTTTGGTTGAAAACAAACTTTTCTTGTTGCAGATTTATCATTTTAATTAGAAATTTACCTTTTTTGTTAAAGATACGTTGATAGCCATATTTTTCTGAAGGATATATAGAATTTTTTAAACAATTTTAATTTATTAAAACAATTTTACTTTGTAAATCTTGAAAAGATATTTTTTTCTGCAACTAATGACACAAGTAACGAATTCCAAGAGTAATATTAGTTTTCTTAAGATATTTGGCAATAATTTAAACAGATAATAATAACTTGCGCCTTTTCATACAATACATCTGTTATTTCTGTCATTAACTTCAAAAAGAAAATTTTTTTCTGCTTCACAGGGGAGCCAATTGTTTGAACAAATACAAATTGTTTAAATAATCACCAAGCATCATTTCATTATATATTGCTGTTAACATTCTTCAATTATGTTGTTATTTAAAGAATATAATTACTTTTAACGACTTCAAAAGGGTAAAAATTAGTTAAACAAATAATCATTGTTTTAAAAACTGAAAGTTTTAAACAAATACTTTGGCACTCGTAACTCATAGATTGAAAATAATGTACGTAGAAAGAATTCTAAAAAATACCGTCTTTAGTATGAATTTGATAGAAAACCGCTATTTTGAATTTTTGGGGCGTTTTCCGAGCACACTAAAAGCGAATTGTTGGTATAAAAACTCAAACTTATTAAGTTAAAATTATTTCTAGAATACTCCTTAAGTGGTGACTTTCCTATCATTAACAAACATGTTTTAATAAGTACTTCTTTTTTTTCATTTTTTTTTTAAATCCAGCTTTTTTCATTTTTACTTATTTTTTCGGGAAAATTAATAAATTAAAGAAAGGGTGGTTATCACAAGATATCGAAAGTAGAATTTTGGACCATCCTGTCGAAGATTCATCATGTTTTTTGTAAATTCTTGTCGTTTCTTAAAAACTCAGGTGTTTTGTTAAAAACTATTTATTTTTTGTTGTTAAAATTTAATTTTGAACTAATTGTTCAAAAATATTTGTTCTTGTGATTAAAAATTCATATTTTTTGTTGTGAAATATATATTTCCTAAATTATTTTCCTTCTGTTACAGATATAAAGGAAGCTTTATACAAAATAATTTTGGAACCGTAAAAAAGGATCATTTTAATTTGTATCTGACAAACAGAATGATGTGTATTTTTGGATGACTCGGATTTTTAAAGTAAATATTAGCTACATAAAACAGTTTTATCTGACTTCGAAAAGCAAAGATTCCATTTGTTTTGGTTTGTTTAAAAATTACTATTTTTAACTAGAAAAAACCCTAAATTTTTGAAAAATTTAGGAACTTTAAAAGAATGTATAAGCTCAGGTAAAAAATTATTATTTTTAACTGTAATTTTCAGCCAAAAGTAGTAACAGAAATAATGTATAATATTTTTAATTACATTAATTGGATCTTCGACAGCTTAAGAAAATTAACATTTTTATAGAGTTTCTTATGTTGCTTCGAAAAATGAAGTGTAACTTGCGTTCAAAATAAATCCATTTTTTATCAAATAAATCCGTAGGACCTCGATATTCCCATTTAATTTCATTAGTGCATACGAGAAAATAACCAAGTCGTCCACGTATGCTAAAAAAATATAGTACACTATTCACGGATAGACCTTTGCAACCTTAAATCACTAAAAAAGCCTCTGAATTAAGGGGGGAATCCCGTGAAACAGTCTGAAAATTAGGCTTTCTTTGGCAATTTTTTTGAGGATGAAAATAATAAAGAACCTTTCCAAAACTTTTGTGGTTTATTACGGTGCTCTTAAAGCATAAAACAAATGTATTTCAGCCTGATACATCAATAATATTTTGATTTATAAGGGCGGAAGTCCGACATGTCCAAATTCGATTGGTCAACATTGCCGATTTCTAGATTCTTACACATGATTTTAAAATAAAATAATCAAAAGGATTTTTATTGCTTAGATCCTTAGTTAGTCGGCGAACCAAAAAAATTTAGAAAAATATTGTTATTTCAGAAAATGGCGATCATTTGAAAAAAAATCCGATTTTTCCCCAAAAATTTGCCTGAATTTTTTTTTTAAATTGTTGAAACATTTTTTTCCACTTTGGAGTAGTTCACTAACAAAAAAAATATTTCAGAAATCTCTATACGTAAGTTCAAGTCGATCGGTCAAATACTTTTTGAGCTATGAGTCGGGCAATTTTGAAAAATGTGAAACCGAGAAGAACGTGTTTACAGATTTACATAGTGACTCATTTCTTAATTTTTGCCGGGACAGAATCGGATATGACATATGGAGTAGACTGACTTCGGATAGCAAAAATAAGGCTTTAAGTTAACATTTTTTTAATTATTGTCTACAGTATGCACATTCAAGTTTTGCATAGAATAACGCGCTAAAATTGAGCGGCTGGCACCCACTGGAGTTTCCTTGAGTTCATTTTGGGTTAATATGGTTACCGTGTTTCTTGCCATGTTTATTTTCACACGTCTAATGCTACGTTTTTTTTCACAATATGCGTATACTCCAGCAAGATGATCATTATTCTTCAAAAAAGCAAAAACGTCACCATTAGATGTGCATAATACAATTTGGTCTTGGTCCGGCATAGGCGCAAATACATTTTTTTCTACTCTCATTTTAAGTGGTATATGTGCTGGAAAGCTGTACCTTCGAAGTTCAAATATACGGTCTCGATTTGCGTAGGAAGTTAGCCGAATAAATCTAAGTTGTTCATGTCGACATTCAAATCCGTCAATAGTAGGAAGCCTTGTAGTAGAAAGCATGGACCTGGCACGAGGAGACCTAGATCTAATAAGACGTGGAATTTCGGCAACAGGAAGAGTGCTCTCTGATGAATTATTTATCTGAGAAGAAGAAGAAGAAGAAGAAGAAGAAGAAGAAGGTCCGCCTCGATCAACTCCAGGAATAGGTTCGCCATTTGGCAAACATTCAAACTGTGAGCTAACGTCTGTAACGAAAAATAGCGGATTATATTTTTTCAAAGTTCATCTTTATTTTGTAAACCCCTTATCTGAATTTTTTGAAGCAGCTATATATTTGCTAGACGAAAAAAATAAATTAAGGAGAAAGTCACGAACTAATTTTTTTGTTTTAAAAAAATCTTCATAACTTTGGTAATTTTATTTGTATGAAGGTCTATTTTTTAATTTTTCGTGATACCGTACATTATAAGTGACAAGCACTTTTACCGTCGGAGATTTTGAACAGTGCTACCTATTCTTAGGACGCGCAATTCCCCTTGATTAGCACTACATGTAATATATGCTCTAAGATGTCGACCTGACTTCTGCGTACGGCCGCGCTGCGCCGCACAGTGAGAAAAAAGCATCTTTTTTGGACAAAAATCGACCGAAAGTGCAATTCTTGAAAGATTTTGATGTTTTTTTTTTAGAAATGACCGTAAGGCTTACAGTTATAACAAGTAACTGCGGATATTTTAATGCGACTTAACGTAAATTTTTTATTTAACAACAAAGTTACAACTTTTTGTTGCAAAAAGGAACGGGCAACATTTCCGGTATTTGTTCTTCCATAACCCTGCTTCACCACATCAACTGTTAAACCCAGTTTGGATCTTAATTGTATCTGAATACGTTCCTTTCTTGATTTTTTCATTTCCTTTTCTTTCTTTTTTCTTGCGGAAAGCTTTTCAAAATCCATATTGTAGGAAGCATGTATCAAATATTCTAGGACACGAATTGAGGCATGCAACGTCGAGAGACAAAATTTATAATGTGCCTCATTGTATGGAATTTTAGCTTCATATGGTAAGTAGTTAACATGTTTTGATTCTAACTCCACAAATATTGCAGCGAGAAGATGCTTTCTGTCCAGTTAGAATATTACATACCTTTCCATCAATCATCGTACACTTCAAGTCAAAGCTGATGTCAAAACTCATTCCACTGACACCAATGGTTAGGTAAGAACTTTTTCCAGCAGCTTCATGTGATAGTTGTACTCTTTCTTTACAAGAGAATCAGTTTCCTCAAGAAAATTAAATCTAATTGTCCTACAGAAATCGACAGATGAAGGTGTTTTGTTCGTCCAAATAATATCATCATCTGCTTTTAATTACAGAGGGACGAAGGAAATCGAAAAGAAAGATTTATCCGTGAAAAGGCTCTTGTGATAGCTGATGTTTTCTTCACTCTCAGAATCACTGTTATAAGATTCATCGTTTGCATCCACATCACCACTCTTCTTTGACCACTTTTGCCGTGTCATCTGATGCGCAGAAGCACCCACTTTCCAAAGAGCACTAGTTCTTTACCAAAAAGATTAGCGAGATCATCTTTTTCCATTTGCAACAAGATTCGCTTAACTGTATCATCCAGTAGACTTATGAAATGGACACTTGCTCCTAAATTAGAAGTCTCTATACGCTCACCGTTTCCTGGATAACAAGCTTTTTTTGCTTCAGAGATCTTTAAATACGGCGGATATAAATCATTGCCAGTTATTTCTTCATTGTACTTTGTACGCTTTTCGTATTTCCTCTTCGACAGACCTAAATTCACGTACATCGCTAAGAATGCAGCATGATTTTGAACAAACAATGCTTTCTTTCTACAGACACTTTTCCATTCTCTATTATACAAAGGCATAAAAGAGTCAACCAATTTTTTTCTTATAACCATTAACTGACTTTCATCAAGAGAAGACGTAGCAATAATATTATCCAAAATCAAAGATACTTTGTTATATTTTGATTGTGGATCGCTATTCCAAATCATGTCACATAAGTGCTGATTTTTTATTCTGTATTCCAAGTTAAAAAATACTTCGGAGGATTCCCTCAATATCTCCGTAGAAACACGCAGTCTATTTGTGAACGTCTTCCATTAAGCAAAATAAAACAAATGCAGAAAAACAAATCAACAACGACTTGAAGTTGCTCCTGCTACATTCAAATGTTTTTAGATGTACTTGATACCAAAAACAATTTATTTGTAGCTGCAGCAACTTCAAGTCGTTTCTGATTTTGTTTGCTTCATTTGTTTTATTTTATTTCAAGAAAGATTTATTTGCAAGCAGTATTTGCCAACACATTTTTAAATAATTGACGATTATTATATATTCCTAACTTATTGTAAGCGCCCATCATTATCTGTGATACTTTATACAAAAGCTATGGGTTAAGATTAGCTAATCATTGCGTATCACGAAAAAATGACTTTTGTGAATTAATTTGTTTATAACATTATTAGCAAATTTTTGTAGTTGCTCTAATTTACTGTAAATTATTTTTGGTTACTTATTTAATTGATTTATTACCTTTTTGAATGAATTTGAAAGTCTTAGAAAAAATAGTATCACGGAAAAGTTTAGCAACAAAAAGTTGTAACTTTGTTGTTGAATAAAAAATTTTAATTACGTTGAATTAAAATATCTGCAGTTACTATCTGCAGAAAACAGAGGAGTTATAACGCTGCGCACGGTTATTGCATCTATTGGATGCGCGCGAGTTTTAAAAGGAACATAGAGAGAAAGACTTTTAAGATTATTTTTCATTAAAGTATGTGTATTACGATTAGTAAAAAGTCTGGAATTTATCTTTATTTTCCCTGACTTTTCCAAGTTCTCCAGACCTCTCAAAAACTCCCTGACAAATTCCACGCTCTCGAGGTATTCCAGGGGCGTGGCAACCCTGCTAGGACGCGAGATTGTTCGTTCTCGCATTTTGCGCTCAATAATATGTTTTTCTTGCCCTACGCACTCGGGCATTGTATTTCCTCCACATTTGTACGCAGGCCTTTCAAAGCTAAAGGTAAAAAAAACGACAACTGTAAATTGGTGATTGTGACTTCCCTTTTTTAAAGCTCCTTCGACTTTAACGAACACATATTTTCAATGTAGAAGTTGGATAAAATAGCAGATAGTCAGAATTGCAAATATCTTTGGTAAAATTTTTATTTGCAACACGCTTAAAAATAATGTTTGAATTACATATATAATACTATTATATTCACCAATAGAATCAAGGACGATTATGAAGATGAAGACTGGAACGTAAACGACTCTCATTTTTTCCAAGAAGAAACAGACTGATTAATATTTTAACATATTAATTATTTAAATACATATCTAAGGGTCGTGAGACGTGGCATATATACGTGGACATACATGTTATACTTTTTACCTCATAGAATGAAGAAGTCAAGATTATACTTTTCATGTATTTACATTTTATTAATGAGGACTTATAAAGGCGATAAGGCAAGCTGAAATTAATATTTTTTTTCTAAATGTTTTATAAAGCTTATTAAAATCCACGAAGCATGGCCCAAATAAGAGACATTTCTGACTTCTTGTAATTAAGTTAGACTATATTAATTCAACATAATAAAATTTAAATTTGTGACACACATAAAACATTACAAGAATTGAAAAAAATCAACGATTTCATTTTTTACTATTCACGCTTAAAGTTGAATCGAAAACTTACAAATTCGAAGATTTTACTATTGATAATACTATTAAACATCTTACTAAAAAAAATGTTAAAATTACATCATTGTAAACTGTTAAAATCAAAAATTCGTCCATGTTCAATTTAAAATATTGTGAATTAAAGAATATTGAATGTCAAATAATTGAAATTGAAAAAGTTTCAATTTTAAATATACCGAATTGAAAAAATTTAAAAGTATATACATTCAAAATATAAATAATTGAAATAAAATAACTTTCATAGCTAGATTCCCACTGATAAAGATTTTCTAATTATAGCTACTAAAAATTGTAGAACTTAAAATTCGAAATGTCAGAAATTGAAACTTCCTAATTTTAAAAACTAAGCAATGTTTAGGTTTTTCCTATGTAAGTTCTGTAAGTTTGGTCTGCTTTATAAGGTTTGCCAAATTTGTCAAATTTTCAATAGGATTGATGCCATAATAAATTTACATTGACAAAAATAATTTTTTCAACAATCTATGACTATTGTTAATAATATTCTCTTTGCTCAATTGGTAGGATGTTGCGGATTCTTCTGAAATTTTGAACTGTTTGTATATTTTTTATTAGGCTTGACTTAATAATTAATTAGATTTAGCAACAATAATTGTTAAAATAAATTACTATTGCTTATGACTATCTTCATTTATAACCATGTTTGATAGATATGGGTTTTTTGGCAAATTTTACCTTTCTGTCCTTTTTCACTTAGTGACATAATAATTAATAACAGTTCACAAAAAAGTTGTTTAAATAGTGTAATGTTGTTTTTAACTATCTTTTCTCAGATAAGTGCTAGAAAGTTGTGTTTTTAAAATTAAATTTATAACTTTGATTCGCCCATCACTTTCTAGCATTGATGTAGGAAAAGGTAGTTAAAATCAATATTAAATTGTTTAAACAACCCTTTTGTTAACTTTCATTCATTATTACCTCACGAAGTGAAAACAGAAAGGTAAAAATTGCCAAAAACCGCAACTATCAGGTGTTGAGATAGATCAATATAGTCATAAACAATAGTAATTTGTTTAAACCAGCTTTTTGAAAATTTAATTGATTATTAAGTCACGCCTAATGGAAAATAAACAAAAAGTTCAGAATTTCAGAAAAAAAACCGCAACATTCTACTAATGAAGCAAAGAGAATATTATTAACAATGATAATGAATTCTTTAAACAATTATCTTTGTTAACTTGAATTCATTATTACCTCATTTCAATTTAAAATTTGACAAAAAGCCAGGAATTTCAGAGCAAACTGCATCTTTCTAGCATTACTCAAATATAATATTATTATAAATAACAATAAATTATTAAATAATTAATTTTATTGACTCCCATTAATTACATAACTTACCTTGATTGAAGATTTGACTAAAAGTGATTTTTTTTAAACTGCAATTTTGTAGCCTTTTTCTAAGACAATATTCTTTAAAATAATTATAAATTGTTTAAATAATCACTCTTGTTAACACTGATTAAATATCAGTCCCCTCTAATTGAACATTGGACAACAAGTGGGAAATTTTTGGAAAAATCGTGTCTTTCTAACTTCATTATATGATAAAGTTGCTAAAAAACAATAAGAATTTCTTTAAACAATTTATGTTAACATTAGCTATCAGTCAAATATTTGAAAAGCAATATTTCATTCGTATTATATGGCTAATTGTGAAGAAAGATGTTGAGTTTACACTCGATTGAAATAATATTGAGGATTCTGAATAAGATTGACAAAAACATCTATTTTTCATAGCGCAAATACGTGTTAAACTTTTTGCGTTGGTTGGGGTTTTTTTCGTCGCGCCCATTCCTAAGCCACAGTGCGCAACGGATGTCTTTATTTGTATCCGGGAAAAACTGGATATGACGTAAGAAATAAACTGACTTGGATTTCAAGCTTACATCTATTTTATTTAATGGGTAGAGAATGGAGGTTTCAATTTCGCACTGAAAAACACCCTTAATTAAACGGAGTGAACTAGGGTGGTCCAAAAAACATGGCAAAAAATGGGAAAAATCACTATGGGGTTGACACCCCTAACACACCCCTATGAGTACCTGAAAACTACCCTTAAAACCAAAAACGTCAATTTTTCATGAAATCGACCTTTTGAACACTGTATTCTCGTATTTTTTGACTTAAAATTAATAATATTGGTCTAATGGAATATTAGTTATCATTGATTAATTAATTTATAATTATTTAAACAAATGGAATCTGTTTAAATAATCTTTTTCCAAAATCCGTTTTACCGTCTAAAATTTATTACTATTAGTCTAGTGGAATATCCATTAATTGTTTATTATTCAAACAAATTGAATTTGTTTAAACAATTTTTTTCTAAAATTCTTTTTTTCCCTGAAAATTATTACAATTGGTCTAGTGAAATATTGAGTAACATTAGTTCATTAATTTTCAGTTGTTTAAACAAATGGAATTTGTTTAAATATTTAAAAAAATTATTAACATTTCTTCAGTGGAATATTTATCAACACTGTTTGATCAACTTTATTTAAAAAAAAATTATTTTAACAAAAATTATTACTTCAATAGAACTGATAAATTAATTATTAATCAGTAATTTATTATTACTGATCAATATTCCACTACACGCACATTAATAATTTTTATTTTAAAAAAGTTCGAAACGTAATTAGTCAAACAAATTTAATTTGTTTAAATAATTGCACCAATAGTGATTATTTATAAGTAAAAACGAATTTAAAAAAAGTTAAAACAAATTACATTTATTTAAGAAATTACAAATTAATAAACCAATGTTATGGAATATTTCACTAGACTAATAGTAATAATTTGGGGGGGGGGGTATTAAAAAATTAGCAAATTTTATTTGTTTAAATAATTTTTAATAAATTAAGTAGTGATAATAAATATGCCACTAGACCAATAGTGATAATTTTAAGTAAAAAACGAGAATACAGTCCGTAAAAGGTCGATTTGATGATGAATTGACATTTTTTGTTTTAAGGGTAGTTTTTAGGAACTCGTGAGGGTGTGTTAAAGGTGCCAACCCCATATATCTGATACATAAAATTCTTCGTTGGATAATTTTCAACAGGCCCCCATACTTTCCCGTCACATTTTTTCAAACCCTAAAAAATCGTTCTAAAATCTCAAGAAAGTGATTTTACCCCATGAATTTTACATGGGAAACTTCAACTCAAAACCGGCACCTGTTAAAATCGAAAAATAAAACAAATAAAAATTATTGAATTTCTTATTTCGGATTTGGAATGAAATTAGGGAGATTGTGGCCCTCTAAAGAAAAAAGCGTTTTTAAGCCATTCTAGTGTATACCCACTGGAGTTCCATTGAATTCTTTTCGGGTTAATGCCGTTGCCGTGCTGCTTGCCATGTTTATTTTCGCACGTCGTGTACTGCAAAAGTTTTTATCATATGCGCACACTCCAGCAGGACGATCATGAGTCTCCAAAAAAGCAAAAAAATCACCATAGAATGTGCGTAATACGTCAGCAGTAGGAAGCTTTAAAGGGGGACGCATGTACCTGGCAGGAGGAGACCTGGACTTCGCCTAAACTGAAGGTTCAGCAGCATGGAGAGTGCTCTCTTGTGAATGGTTCTCTTAGGAGGTATATATTTTTTGTTTTGTTTTTTTAGGTACGTCTTTATTTTGCGAACGAGTTATTACAATTTCCTGAGGCGAGTATATATTTCGTAGATAGATAATATTTGACTTGACATAACTGACTTCAATTTTCAACTATTTCGCAACTTATCTGCGAAACATTTGGTCTTTAATCGATATTTTTCATGCAAACCTGAATTTCTTTAAAAATATGATTTTGCCGATTTTCAAAACAGTAGAGATATTTTCCTGTAACTACTTTACTAGAGCCATTGAGAAAAGTAGGTTAATTTGAAATTCATGCAAAGTATTGAAATTCCTTACAAAATTATTCAAAAATAAAAAAACTATTTATAAAATAAAGTATCAGTTCTTATATCTCAAAATCTCTCGATTTTTCATGTATGTATTGCTATACCTGGTAATACATAAATAATTCTTCTAATAAACAAATAAAAAATAAGAATATAATTGCAAGGAATATTGCTTTAGTCTTTAGCTCTTAAAATAAAGAAGTTAAGGTTATACTTCTGAGATATTTACATTTAATTAGTCAGCTTGACCGCAAAAAAATTAATTCTGAAGTTCTTCAAAACTGATATCAAAATGTATCTCATTATCCTTGAATATTATCTACAAATTTATCGGGAGCGACACTGAAAATTTCTGACGACACTTAAAGGCGATTAGATAATCAGAAGTAAAGCTGTAATTCATTCAAATCTCTTATAGAGCTCATGAAGCTCCACGCTGAATGGTCCAAAGTAAAAATAATTTTTACTTTTTATGATAAGTTTGGACTATATTAATTCCAAATAATAATGCTCAAATGTGTAACGCATGTAAAACATTGTAAGACTTGAATAAAAGTCAAGGGTGTCGTTTTTTACCGTTGACGCTTCAATAATTTTCAATCGAAAACCTATACAAATTAAGATTTTACAATTGCAAATCTTCGGAATAAAACTATCAAAACAAATTCAAAATTTCATACCTTGAAAACGCAGATTCTGAAAATTGATTATTTTTAAATTCTATATTTTTTAACTTTAAAAATGTTTAATTCTGACTTTTCATGATTGTATGACGTTAAGAATTCTACTTTTTGATGATTTACGTTTCAAATTTTTTAAATCTTAAAGATGATTCATGCTCCTTCAAATTATAGAATATTAAATTCCAAATATTGAAAATTAATTTTTTTACTTTTACTCTTAAAATAGTACTACTTAATAAAAAAAATTAGAAATGATTTAATTTTATACTATTAACATGACAAATTAATCAATCTTTGATTACAAATATAAAAAATTAAAGAATGTTAAATGGCAAGACAGTAAAATTGTAGAGTTTTTTATTTTAAATCTGTAAAATTAAACTATTGAGAAAATTCAAAATTACATACATTTGAAGGTTTTGGCTTGCATGACCTAAAACTGTTGATAATTAGGAATCTCGATCATGAGTTTGGTTTAAAAGTGCTCATTTTCAGTGATAAAAAACCCTAAAGTTTTTAAAAATTGTTGGACTTGTTCAAATCTTACGATGTTAGGTTAAAATTTTTGTTTTCATTTTAGTTTCCAGCGAAAAACAGCAACATGATTTATGTATGATATTTAAAAATTAAAAAAATTGGTCTGAAGTAATATATTCACCGATAGTGTTAATGAGAATTAAGAGAATGTGATACTTAGAAAATTATTAATTTTACCACTGTTTGGTTCCTTCGACTTTTTTCTACAATACTGAAGATGTTGTCTCTACTTGGTAGAGAGAGGTTGATTTTAGACTTTAAGGGTTGGAGCCAAAAAATCGGAAAGGGTATTTTTGATGAGCCTAAAATTCAGACACTTCATTGACACCGAAAAATTTTAAAAAACATTATTTTTTGACAAAGTTATATCTACGTGGTGGAGAGGGGTTGATTCTAGACGTAAAGGGTTGGAGCCAAAAAATTGCAGTTGGTATTTTCGAGGAGACCAAAAATCAGAGACTCCATTGACACTGGAAAATTTTCAAAAAGATTATTTTTTTACAATTGCATGTCTACGTTGTAGAGAGGGGTTGATTTTAGACGTTAAGGGTTGGAGCCAAAACATCTGAAAGGGTATTTTTGAGGAGAAAAAAATCAGATACTCGATTGACACTAGTAAATATACAAGAACATTTTTCTTTGCAATTTCATATCTACGTGGTAAAGAGGGGTTTATTTTAGACGTTAAGGGTTGAGCCAAAAAATCGGAAAGCCTATTTTTAAAGAGCCCAAAAATCAAAGACTTCATTAACACTGACAAATTCTTAAGAAGAGTATTTTACAAATTCAGAGACTTTATTGATATTGAAAAATTTCCAAAAAGATTATTTTTTGACAAAGTTATATGTACGTACATAATTTTTTTTTAATTTTACAGTTTTACTAGAGTCTTTGATTTTTGGGCTCTTCAGAAATAACATGTCTGATTTTTTGCTCCAACCCTTAATGTCTTAAATCAACCCCTCTCTTACCACGTAGACATAACTTTATCAAAAAATAATGTTTTTTAGAATTTTTCAGTGTCAATAGAGTCTCTGATTTTTGGGTTCCTCAAAAATGCTCTTTCCGATTTTTTGCTCCGACCCTTAACGCCTAAAATCAACCCCTCTCCACCACGTAGATATGAAATCGTAACAAAATAATCTTCTTGAGCATTTTCCAGTGTCAATGGAGTATCTGATTTTTTGCTCCTCAGAAATACCCTTTCAGATTTTTTGGCTCCAACCCTTAACGTCTAAAATCAACTCCTCTCTTCGAAGTAGATATGCAATTGTAAAAAAATAATCCTTTCGGAAATCTTCCAGTGTCAATGGATTATCTGATTTTTGTGCTCCTAGAAAATACCGACTAAAATTTTTTGGCTTTAACCCTTAACGTCTAAAATCAATCCCTCTCTACCACGTAGATATGAAATTGTAAGAAAATAATCTTCTTAAGAATTTTATAGTGGTAATAAAGTCTCTGATTTTTGGGCTCCTCAAAAATACCAAGTACAATTTTTTGGCCCCGACCCTTTAAGTCTAAAATCAACCCCTCTCTACCACGTATATATGAAATTGTAAAAAAATAATTTTCTTAAATATTTTTCGAGTGCCAATGGAGTCTCTGATTTTTGGGCCCCTCGAAAATACCCTCTTTAATTATTTGGCTCCAACCCGTAACGTCTAAAATCAACCGCTGTCTACCACGTAGATATGAAATTGTAAAAAATAATCTTCTTAAGCATTTTCCAGTGTTAATGAAGTCTCTGATTTTTGAGCTCTTTAAAAACACCCTTTTCGATCTTCTGCTCTAATCCTTAACGCCTAAAATCAACCCCTTACCACCACTTAGATATGAAATTATAAAAATGAATCTTTCTAAGAATTTTCCAGTTTCAATGGAGTCTCTGATTTTTGGGCTCCTCGAAAATACACACTCCAATTTTTTGGCCCTAACGATTGACGTCTAAAATCAACCCCTCTTTACCACGTAGATATAAATTTATTACAAAATAATCTTTTTGAGAATTTTCTAGTGTCAATAAACTTTCAATACTGTTTTTAATACTTTTTTTCATTACAGGGGGTTGCTTTTTACAATAAGGGTTGATTTTATAAAAGTGTTTAATATCACATTTGAAAGCAAAAACAATAGCAAAAGAAGCTAGCCTAGTCATTTTTTGAATATTTTTTTTAATACTTGCTTTCATTACAGGGGATAGTTTTTTAATAAGGGTTAATTTTACAAAAGCGATCCACAGTACATTGTAAAGCAAAAAAATAGCAAAAAAATCTAGCCTAGTCATTTTTAAATACTTTTTTCATTACAGGGGGTAGTTTAAAAAAAAGGGTTGACTTTACAGAAGCCATTAATAGCTAATTGTGAAGCAAAAAATAGCAAAAAAATATAACCTAGTCATTTTGTTTAATTTATTGATTTTTGAATGATTTTTGGAGAGGCGCTGCTGAGTTGCCGGTAAGCTGGCGCCGCCGCTGAGTTGCCGGTAAGCTAGTGCCGCCCTGTTTTCTCGAAAACTAATAGAGCAAAAAAAATTATTCTTTTTGGTAAAAAATAGCAAAAAAATATGCATTATATGACATTTTGTTTTCGTTAGCGACGCCGCTGAGTTGTCTGACCTGGTTCCGATTGGCGTAGGATATAAACTGAATAAATCTAAGTTGTTCAAGTCGACATTCCAATCTGTCAATAGTAGGAAGCCTTATAGGAGAAAGCATGGACCAGGCAGAAGGAGACTTGGATGTGACACGAATAGGAGTTTCGTCGTCAGCAAGCAGGATCTCTGCGGAATTATTTTTCTAAGGAGAAGAAGAAGAAGAAGAAAAAGGTCCCCCTCGATGCACACAAGAAATAGGTTCAACATTTGGAAAACAATCAAACTGTGAGCTAAACTCTACTAAAAAAGTGAATGAAATTTCTGTAAGATACGTGTTTATTTTGTGAACCCCTCGTCGCAATTTTCTAAAGTGAGTAAAGATTTAGTAGGCGGCAAAAATGTATCACTAAGAAAGTCACGAACTAGTAGCTAGGTCTCGGACATGACAAAAATTGATCAGATATTGACGTATTTTTGTAAATAATCCGCAAAGTTTGAGGAGGAACTGACGAAATTGATGTTAAGATTCTGAAAGGCTTCATCACTTTTTTCGTGAATTAATAAAAAAGTATTGCGAGTGATTGGAAAAAGATTCTCAGAGCATTTACAAGGTTTCCGAAAAATCTAGAAACTGGTGAGCAGTGTCGCCTGCACGTGGCTCACATATCCGCTCGCCCAAATGCGTGGTGCGTGTGAGCGCGTATGTGTTCCAGTTCATCTGATGAGTGACTAAAGATTGGATAAAACCTATATTTTGAGGCCCCGAGGGCTGCGCGCGTTTACGCAAACCTAGTTTAAGTTTGGAAAATGATGAGTGAGCATTCTGCGACGGTTTCGAATCCTCTAAGCTACACATTTTTAAATTGATTTAAATTAAGTCACAAAAATGAAATTTTTCCTTTTTTACATTTAAGCCTGAAATTTTCAGGAACTTTTCGTAGGTAATTCGAACTGTTCGTAACAAACTATGTTACGGTTTCTGAGTTTTTTATGAATACATTTTTTCCGCTTCGAAATTTAATGAACCGCTAGCAGATTGTGTAATAAGCGAAAGTGTGTGTAGCAGATAAGATTTTTTATCCATTCTTCTAATCTCCACCTAACTTTACGCAATATTCTTCCAATTTTCAAAAATGATTCATAACAGTTTTGCAGACCCTTTTTGGGTGAGCAAAATTTGTCGATTTGTTTTTTCCGTAGCTTGTGTCGTTTGACGAAATATTTAATGTTTTTTTTAATGCTGTTTTTAACGGTTAAAGCGAAAACTTCACGTTCTATTACAAAGTGAATAATAAAAAATTTATGGATATTCTTTGGATTCACAATTTTCATTCATTCGTGTTTTGTCGTACCCTGCATAGTTTGACCGAAAAATGGACGTTTTTACTTCTCATTATTTTTTGTGTCCTCAAAATTTGAATTTTCAATCTTTCAGACAAATTCACTTGTTGAATTCTTATGAAAAATGGTTGGGTAAATAATAAAACTTGGTTTTTTTTTGGATTCAGAGGGTCTCAAAATGTTCAGATTTGACAAAAAAAGGGGGGAGGAGGGCAAATTTCACACAAATCTATCACCTTTTCTAATGAGAATGTAAAAACCTGCTTTGCGCGTAAGCTTCGAAAATAATAATTAAACCAACATTTATAAATATTATTTTAATTTCAAGTAAATGATAAATTTGGAACGAAAGATTTTCATCACCGACTGAAAAACATGAAAACATGACAACGCTAAAAAATATAAAGCTAACCAAAGCGCAAAATGTAATATATTAACAAATTTGCAAGCTTTGCAATGTCATCATCTTTTTTTTTAAATACTAATCTTGACCACGATATTGGTTTAAGACTGCTTATATCCAATAAAAAACGAAATGATGTACAATATTTTCAACACAGAATTTAGACAAAATAGCAGTTGGTCAGAATTGCGAATATCTTTGGTCAATTTTCTATTTTCATATCGGTTCGAAATAATTTTTGATTTACATATATAATACTATTATATTCACCAATAGAATTAAGGACGATTAAAAAGGTGAAGACTAGAATATAAACGACTCTTATTTTTTCTAATCAGCAAACAGACTGATTAATATTTAACATATTCATATTATACGTATTTATCTAACGGTCGTGAGACGTGGAAACATGACAATATATACTATATTTTTTACCTGCTAGCATAAAGGCGTCAAGATTATACTTCTGAGGTATTTACATTTCATTAGCTAGTTTCATGAAAAGCAAAAATTTTGTAAATTCTTCAAAACTAATATCAAAGTTGTAAAACCTTATCCTCGAATATTATCTGCAAGGTTTTCATTTTCAAAATTATGCAAATGCAAGAAATATAATTTATGCTCCTTTAAATTTTAGAACTTTTGATAGAAAATATTAAAAATTAAACAAATTTCCATTCTTAATCTTCAAAATAGAACTCCTTACTAAATTTTTAATTCCATATAACTATTGAAAATTGTAGACCTTAAAATTCTAAATCAAACATATATGCGAATGCCCGAATAATTCTACTATTTAGAATAGCTGTGAAGATTTCCTACAACGTGTCCAAACAAGTTGTTGGCACTGTTCGCCCTTCCATCAACAATTCCGGTATAGCTTCTTTTCCGACTTGATTAGGTGGGTTTAAGAAAGGTAGGGAGCTTCTATAGAACTTGTTTGACGCTCAAGCTATACAGCCTACTCTGCCATACCCTAAATTATCCGTTTTCAGTAGTTAACCCCAGACCTCTTAATAAAGCCTCGTATTGCAAAGGTTTCCAATTCTGGGTTCGTTCCCAATATTCCCGGTGCTTTAAACGGATTCAGCGTTTGATGACATCAGGATGCAGCAAGAAACTAGTCTAGATGGGCCCCTCTGAATAGGATTACAAAGTCATCCGCATAACCCTGGGCATAATTCACCTCTTCATTTATCCAATGAAGGAGACCATGTGCTACCGTGCACCCCATGAGTTGGTGACAAGACACCCCACAGTGGGAAACTCCGTGGCGCTATTTCATTAACTAAACAATCTCCGCATCAGTTTTTAAATCCCCTTTGGCATAGCATGGTCCCTTTCCAACTTATTTTTATTAGGTAGTTCAGCGCTGTTTTTTTGTCTTCCTTTGTAGGAGAGCCATAAGAAAAAATGGTTGAACTGTCGACTGTAAAGTCTTCACTGGAAAGGATCAAGGGACTGATACTCACAGGCATCACTGGTGTCTTGAGGTCGACACCCATAATAGCTCTGAAAGCACTTATACGTTTGGAGCCCCTCCATCTCACCAACAAGGTCGGGGCTGCAAAGGTGGCTTGAAGAATAAATATGATAAACAATAGCAGTAGATTTATGGCAGTGCGGCTACCTATCGAAATCGCTACGAGGCCGCCACTGAGCATGCTTGGAGACAAAATGTCCACTCGTCCCTATTTCTTCGACAAGAAGTATCGAGTTTGCCTACCCACGAAAGAGGAATGGTTTGACGTTGAGGCACACCTATCCAGTGATGGAGAGAACTGGTTTACAAATGGCACCAGGTACAAGTAGAATGTTGAAGCCAGTGTATATCGCAATGGGGTCTACGCCACAGTTCTACAATCTGAGCATATGGCCATGCTCTAGGGCACCTACAAGGCAAAGAAGTATGGCAAAAAAAACATTTGTATCTGCTTAGACAGAAGGGCTACTATCATGGCTCTGAATGATAGAATAGTCACGTTATTAGTTTGGGAGAGCTTTGAGGCGCTAAATAAGCAAACGACAGACAACCGAGTGACTCTGCTTTTAATTCCTGGACACAGGGATCCAGGTGTGGCTGACCGAATAACATCAGAATGAGTGGGGTATGGTATCTGGCTGCAGGCACGCTAAAGCACTCTTGGGCTCAAAGATAAACTCTCACCGAGCGGAAGAATGACTCAACTTCCGAAGCAACAAAATCAAAGTCCTAACAGAAATGTTTATAGGACACGGAAAACTCCTGTATCACAGAAATAAGATAGGGCACGATGAAACTCCCCTGTGTTGTATGTGCAGAAAGGATAATAAGATGACTACGCATATCATTTGTCACTGCCTTGCGATTGCAGGGAAACGTGTAATAATCGCAGGCAGTTGCGGCATCAATGAGTCTGAAATATCAGTTAACAGCATGGCTGCGCTCCTCTGCCTATGTGTGGGGCTATGGGGTTACGCTTTAGGCTTATAAGGGGATGCAACGGCATCACCCAAGGGCACTAAAATTGGTATCTTCCCATCTTATCAAATCATGAGAGAAAATTTATTCATTATATCTGTTTAATGTGACCACACTTCGACTTTAAGGGTGTAACCATTTTGTTCAATTAAATTATCGTTGATGCATACATATTACAAGCATCTTATAAGGTGGCCAAGTCAATTGAATTTTAAGTTTTTACTGTGGGCGTTTTATACTAGTTTTCGCAAAAAGATTTTCGTAGAATTCTAAATAGTTCCGGCCGACGATATAAGTCGAATACAATAAGCTGCTCTTAACTATGCTAGCTGCGGCACCGGCTGCCATACAGAACATTCCAGATCTATAGAAAATCGTACCCAGCTAGTCGAAACAAGAAACAAACATCAGGTCACTATTATCACATTTTGAACCAAGAAGTTTTTGCCAAATCTAACTTTTTTTAAGATAGTATATTTGGTTTTGTCTTTATTGACCGTTAATATACTTATGTTACAATATTCCTTCAAGTCCTTGAGTTTTCTTATTGCATCACATTTGGCTTCGGCTACAATAATTAAATCGTCTGTATAAATTGAAGCAATAATATCTTTTCCACCAAAAATTCTAAGGCCGGCCACACCTTTTTCCCTGAAGAAAGTCTTCAAGTCGGTAGTTAAGAGGTTAAATGTTATGGGACTCCAAATTTTACCCTGAAAGATCCCTTCTGTGACCGAAAACTCACCAGAGAGTAAAATGTAAACTTATTATGTGAGAGGTTGGAAATTATTCGATCACCGATGTACATGGTCAATTTATGTATGCGAATTAATATAAATAAGCTGATAAATTAACAACGTTTTGTGTAAATTTGCAGTATAAAGAATAATTTCACAAACGGGTATTATTGTTACGTATCGGCGTCCTGAGATATAATTTATTTAATCTGCTAGAGTGTGTAGACATTTGGAACATTTCGAACATAACTTCAAAATTGAAATGTGGTGATCTCAATATACGTGCAGCTTGTTCTTTTTTATAAAAGTGTGTAAACTTACCTCACCGCAATTTAGATCGTTTTTCCTTCAACTGTTCTTCCAAAGGTTGTTCTTGCTTAGTAGTTATGTTTCCAATGGTTTTCCCCCTAATATGCCTTGCACTTTTGGCGGTGGGTTAGATGGGGATGTCTTTTTTTGTGTTTTTGCACGTGTTCCTATCATAGTGCCAAGAGTCGCCATCGAAATTAGAATAACGCGCCACATATTCCCGATTGCAGGCAGCGGATTTACATAATATGGGATTCGATCTGGTGTCCCAAATTCTCCGTTAACACACCTTCTTTATGATTCCTGCATGTTCACTTCAACTGAGGGAGGTAGGCCAGGGTGTTCAAGGATTCGTTAATCCTGGTGTCATTCAGCGATTGACACATCGATTAGATCGTGGTTTGAGGGCATGAGAACTCGCACCCTCAATACTTTAGGAGACTTCGCCATTCACCACTAGAAGGTCGCTCCTTAGTTAAAATCCCATCGACTAGAGTCCGTACCCTAAAGCGTTCTAGGGCAAGCGCAGTACTAAATTTGAAATTTTTGGACCCCATTTCGGCAAATTTTGGGCTGAAGTTCGGACCATGTCGGATAACGCGATCGGCTGATGTCAACCGAACTGTTTCCGCAATCGGGGCGCTGACAACTCCGCTTTAGTTATTGATGCTATGAAACCTGAACTGGGTCATTTTCGTTCATTGCAGTACATATTTCGTCGATTTTTAGCGATAGGTCAACCTAGACAACATGGGCGAACCTTGACATGATTTTCAAGCTCTTTTCAACGCTCTGCATTGATTTCGCAAATTCTTCCTTAAGCAAAAGTTATGAGCAAAAGTCAAAAGTGTCGCCAACTTTGATGGTTTTCCAATACTTATTATTATTCAGCTTCAACCAAAAAAATGTAGATACCTTATTCTTCAAGACTGATATAAAAACTTATATACACTATCAGCGGGGTTCATTATCTACAAGGTTAGCGCGAGCATCACAGAACATCACTGTTTACGTTTAAAGACGATAACACGGTCAAAAATCAGGCTACACATTTTATTTGAATTCATTTGCATACCTATAAAATTGAATCATTTCCAATTTCAAATCGTCGAAACTAATATGCAAATTTAAGAATTTGGATTCATCTTCTTTTAATTAATACTTCAAAATTCAATAAAAAATTCATGTATGTATTTTGTTACAAGCTCTTATTGTTCGTTAGAAAATTATTCTAACGAAAGACAGTTAGGTACTACTTCGAAACTTTATTATTTTAATTTAAAATAAATTTTTACAATTTTAATTTCCAGCAAAAAGCAGTAACATAAATCATATATAATATTTTCAACATAGAGTAAGAAAAAAATAGCAATTATTTATCGGCTTAGACTGCTCTAGTCTAATTATTCTCATTAAACACTGTATTGGTAATCGTACCGAGTTTATACCAGAAATAACATCGGGTAAAATCAACCCCAACGTATTTTCGATCTAGAAAAAGACTTATAAAATCAGAGCAAATAGGATTTATTCCATGATCTACAAAATAAAATTGTAATTCTGTAACCTGTATAGACCTTCTAAAGAAGACTTGTAATATAAGAGAAAAAAATTTTTTTCCCTGAAACTCTATTCTATTATATTTTTTCATGCTGTAAAGCTGCTGGGGTTGATTGCATCCAGTGTAACCGTTACGTTATTTTGGGGATGTATGACCGTTAAACATTAATTTAACCTAATGATGTTATATTGCCGATGAGGGTGATTAATTAATTAATTTTTATGCTAAATTTTGCTGATTACTGGTCAAAATAATTCTCGGAAGAAACGAGAAAAAAAGGTTAAAGATATAGTAAAGCCTTGAGATTCATTATATATTAACTTTTTAATGTAATTATCCATGAAGTAAAACATTTTTATGCGGATTCGGGTAAAAAAAACTAGATTCTAAGTAAACATGTTTTTTTTTATTCTAGAGTGCAGGATGGAGGTTTGAATTTCGCACCGAAAAAGACCTTGAGATCAAGCGACGGTTACCCACTGGAATTTCATTGAGTTCTTCTCTGGTTAATGCCGTAATCCTGCCGCTTACCATGTTTATCTTTGCACGTTTTTGTTTGTGATAGTTTTTATCAAATGTATACACTCCAGCAAGAATATTATGAGTCTCCAAAAAAGCCAAAACGTCACCATCAAATGAACATAATACAATTTGTTCTTGAGTTGGCACAGGCTTATACGTATTTTTGTTTCTTATATGCATTTTGAGTGGTTTATTCGCAGGAAAAGTGAACCTTCGAAGTTCAAATTTCCGGTCAGATTTTACAAAGGGAATAAGTCGAATAAATTGAAGGTTTTCAAGTCCACATCCCAATCCGTCAAAAGTAGGTAACTTTGTAGGAGGAAACGTAGACTCGGCCGAAGGAGACCTGGATCTGATACGAAGTGGAATTTTGGCAGGAGGAAGATTGCGCTCTGGTGAATTATTTCTGTGAGAAGAAGAAGAGGAAGATTCGCCACGATAAACATTAGAGATAGGTTCACCGTTAGGTAAACAATCGAACGTTGAACTGAACTCTGAAACAAGAAAGAGGTGATTATATTTTGTCAAACTGCGTCTTTTTGTGAAACACTTGTTTAAATATTCTGAGGCAAGTGCATATTTTGTAGAGAGTTAATGAGCCTCTTGCGGATTGTGTAATATAATTGATTTATGACAGTTTTAACAGAGTTTGTAAAAAATAGAAATGGGTCAGTATGTGAACAACTTAGGTCAAGTTTTTTTTGATTTTGCAAAAAGCTTGAAAATGAGTTTTTAATTATATACATTCATAATACTTTTATATTCACCAATAGAATTAATGGCGATTAAGAAGGTGGAGAAGAGAGCACATACGACTCTCATTTTTCCAAGCAGCAAACAGACTGATTAATATATTAGCAGATTTATATTACAAGTAATTGTCAAATGGTCTTGAGACGTGGCCATGGGTGTGATTTACCACTGTTCTACTGGGAGTCAATATCATTTTTATTGATAGCAGTTACTCTTGGTGCTTCTTCGCAGTGGTTGCTTAATCTCTTTTTTTTAATTATATATTTTACGTTAGCAAGATGTGGCCTGAGGACCACATATCCTTGAGTTGTTACCGAATAGAGTGAATGCGTCAAGATCATACTTCTGAAATGTCTCCATTTTATTGGTCGGTTTAATGCAAACAAAAATATTTTAGAAATTCTTTAAAACTGATATCAAAATGTGTACACATTATCCTCGAATATCATTATTCATGGTTAGCGGCAATGCGACTGAAATATCTAGATTGTAGAACTTTCATAATTGTAATTTTGATGATATAAGTTTGAAATTTCTTATTTTTATAATAAAAAGCTTCGGAAATTATATCATTTTATACTATAAACATTACAAATGAATCAAGTCTTATTTAGAAATATTAAAAAGTAAAGTATATTAGAGTACAAATTGTTAAACTTAAAGCATTTTTAATTTTAAATAAAAAAAAATGAAATATTGAAAAACGGAAAATTACATACCTTCGCAATATAAATAATTTTTATTTCGAGATTGCCACAATTCAAGAATTTATAATTAGAGTGATTCAAATTGGTGAAATTTTAATTCTAAAATAATCCTTCAATCTAAATAATCTTCAATTGCAAAATTTAAAATTTATCATAATTCATCTATTTTGTTAAAATTAGTATTTTTGGTAGAAAATTATTTTTGTCCGATCCCCTCCGAAAGCACGCCACTGCATGCGGGCGCGAAAGGGGAAATGGTTAAAAGGGGGAATGACAATCGTTAAGGGGAATAGGAACGGGGAAAGGAAAATGAGAGAGAAGATTAAAAAAGGGGGAAGGGGAAAATGGGAAGAGGTATCGGAAAATTCTGAAAGGGAAAAGCAAGAGTGAGAAAGAGAGAGAGAGAGAAAAAGAGAATTCTCGATCCAGGCCCTGTCCGGTTGTGCACATCAAACATCCTTCATCTGCTTCACGATAATATTTTTGTTTTCAAGGAGGGTTGTACAAAAAGTACAGTGTGTCTCGAGGGCGTAATGCTATTTTACCTCATATGACTGCCGCCCTCGGTTCGCCCGGCGGCAAGGGCACACTCGTGAAACTAACAAGTTGCCCATCTTCGGGAGGAGCACTGTGCGTCCCTCCACCAATCATTCCGAGATAATGATTTTTCTTAGGTATCATGAGGACACTGCACACCTCCTCGAAATGATTTAAATGATATGTGGTATTCATAGACTTATCTAAAAGATGCGTCAACTTGCTGTATTTTGGCAGGGTAGTCAAAGAAAAATTATTTATTTTCTCTGACTCACCTCTTCCTTTGCGCTAGTTATATCCTAGCGTCAGGTAGTACATGTATCTTGTTAGCAATAAGCTAACTGTTAGTTATCAGATTTTACTTGTTTAGTGTATTAAAATGTATCCGTGCTTTGTGCGTGAACTGTTGGTCCCTACCATGAACTTCCTGCCAGATGTTAAGTATTCAATCAAACACTGTGATGATACCTGCCCGTGTTTGGTCCCACTGTCTTTGTTTTTGTTGCTCAGAGGCTATACTAGTATCGTAGCACTCCAGTAGGTTGACCCTCAGTCGATCCATCTACTTGAAAACATTAAGATTTTGTATTATTGTCCGATGCGTTATAGAAAGCCTTGTTCTTTTGATCCTTTCAAACAACACATACAACTATGTTTGGTGTTATAATTTCTTCCCACAAACAGCCAGGTTCTGTCCTTGCAGAATCCCACATTCGATAGTAAGACTACATACACTGCAAGATCGTTTTTCCTGGTGCCGTGCGACATGCATGGGGGTTGCTTACGTTCCAGCTAGGGGGTTCTTCATTCGTGCCTATACCGCAAGCATATTTTCACAAGCGGGTATTATTGTTAAGTCTTGGCGTCCTATCAGATCATTTATTCATTCTGCTAGAGTTTTTAGAAATTGTAAAGCTTACGAACATAACTTCAAAATTGAAATGTGGTCCTGGCAATATGCGTCCGGCTTTTTTTTTATAAAAGTCTGTAAACTTACTTCATTGAGCTCAGATCGAACGGTTTCCATCGTGGCACAATGTGAAATTACATCAAATTTTTGTACACTGTAGCTTAGATTTCTATCTTATTACCTTCACCGTAAGATCTGGAGATCCTTTTTCTTCGGATCCAACGTATCCTATTATATTTGTTTTTGTAGACAAGAGTAAAACTATTATGATAATGATGTAATGAAAAGGTTGTTGGTACAAACCTACCCCACCGTTAATTTTCTAAAACTTGTTTTTTCGCTATTTTGAATTGATTCGCGAAAAAAAATATACCACACATGTACCACACTGTCACGTGACCAGTTCTTTTAACTCTAAACTGGCGCTATAAGTACAAATACCCCAACCAGTTTTTGAATTCAAATTGACCCTACTAAGATCGATAATATGTATCTATGTATGTATCTTTAGAGCATTTAACAAGACAAAATTCTGTGGCAAGGGAGAGTCGGTATCAACTAAATAAAAAAATATGCATAACTAGGAGTTAAAGAGTCGATTAGAGTAGTACCAACTTTTGAGTTCAGCTTAAAGATGAATTTGGAGGATCTCCTAAGTTGGATAAAAATGCGTTTGAAATGAAACAGGGCTTTTGATAGCGGATAATATTGACGTTGTAGATCATTCTCAATTTTTTTTGTAATAAATGGCACTAAAAATGATATTTTCCAATCTTATCAAATCATGAGAGCACATATATTCATTATATCCATTTGACATGTCCACAATATGTGCTTCAAGGGCGTAACTATTTGGTTAAATTAAATTTTTGTTGATGTCCGCATCTTTCAGGCATTTTATAAGGTGGTCTAGCCAATTGCATTTTCAATTTTTATTGTGGGCCTTTTGAGCTAGTTTTTACATACGGATTTTCGTAGACATCTAAATAGTTCAGACCGACAATATGAACCGCATAAAATAAGATGCTCTTCATGAGTGAGTCATGTATTTTAATAATATAAGGCCAGTAGCAACATTTGGTTCAGATTAAAATATTTTAGACCACTGCCGAGGCTAGGTTGGCTCTGCTGACTGCAACATGAGCTTCCAAACAGAATATTTCTGATCTAGAGAAAATCGTGAAAAGTTACGTTATTCCTTCAGGGCATTAAGTTTTGTTATTGCATCAGACTTGGATTCATCTAGAATAATTAAATCGTCTGTATACATTAAAGCAGCATCCTGATTATTTTCGAGCTCACACCTCAATTATGAAGTTTCGTCCAAATAACGGCAGATTGACCAAAGCAACCGCCCTTAAAAAATCAACTACTATGTCGTAAGAGTGCCTGTCTATTTCTTGGAAGTAAATCTATGAAATGGTAACCAAATTAAAAATATTATCAACAAAACCCCTAATCCAGCGAGAATCCGCTTACATTTCCAGGATAATCTGGCAGAAAGAGTCCCATTTTTCTAATCAGCACAGTAAAATCAGTGTAATAACTTTAAAAATAAACCTCAGGAGAGATATCGGTTTAAAGTTATTAGGGTTCGAAGGATTTGTTTTTTGCGAAGAATAAGAGTCAAAAATTTTTTCTAGTGAAGTGCCAAAAATTATATTTAAAAATGACTCAAGGTATAGAAGCAATTCGGTGGAAAATTTGGTAGAAACTACTTGAGATATAATCCGCCCTGAGGCCTTATTAGGTTTTGTTGTGTTGATTGACAACATAATTTCGTTTGCTGCTATGCTCCTATCTAATAACAGGTTGCGAACATCTGTAAATAAGGATGGACAGAGACGTCTTAAAGGGAGATTCAAGCGGATGTGTTTCCCAATCTTGCATGGGGAGAGAATTTGATTTTCAGTCCGTTAAATTTATTCATGATTTCTCAAAAAGTCTATCGTTAACCACCTTTAGTCCCGCAACAATTATACTTTCAAAACTCGATTTTTTACGGCCGATGAGAACTTGGTACGACTATTTATCTTTAATATAATTTAATTCAGCCTCGCCATACAACATAGTCCTGCTAGAAGTTTTTAATGCACTAAGTATTGAAATCTGAGCTTGATGGAAATCACTATCGAACCAGGGTTCGGCCCCCTCCTATTGTGTACGAAATCTTGACTGTCACGATTAATACAAAAGTCACAAGTTTTCTGATGATGCGCATAAAGTTTCTTCGAATAATGTAAAAATAAAATCAATATCAACCGCTGAATTAGATTTAAAGATTCTCAAAATAGAATTCGTTTTGCTAATAATGGTCATTCCTATTTTATGAATTAATACTTTGTTTTATCAATAAGTTCGCAATATAAGTAGAATTTGCTTATAAAAAGAGCTTGGCCACTGCTTGCCCGACCTCTTTACTTTTCTTCTAGAGGGTTAAAGACCAGCTTCGAATTAGCGAAGCTAGTTTAGGATAGGGCGACGCCTGTGAGATACAATTTTGCTGATTGCTAGTCAAAATATTATTTCTGAAGAAACGAGAAAAAAATATGCCACGGCCTGGATTTGAACCGGGAACGCCACTCTTATGAGTGGAGCGTTAAATAATCACTCCACCGAGAACACAGCATACATTTTCTCGTTTTTTCTATATCAGCAGGATCATGCGCGTCGGCATGCTTATACCTGTGAATTTGTAGAGACTAATTCTGGTCTGAATAAGGTAGCCGAATCTGGTAAATATCAATTAAATGAAACATTTTTATTCAAATCCGAACCGAAAAAATTAGATTCTAATTTAACATGTTTTTTTTTTTAATTATAGGGTGTTGGATAAAGGTTTCAATTTCGTTACGAAAAACACCCTGAGATTGAGCGACGGGGATCCACTGGAATTTCATTGAGTTCTTTTCTGGTTAATGCCGTAATTTTTCCACTTATCATGTTTATTTTCGCACGTCTTTGATTGCGATATTTTCCATCAAATGTATGAACTCCAGCAAGATGATCGTGAGACTCCAAAAAAGCAGAATCGTCACCATCAATTAAGCATAATACAATTTGTGCTTGGGATGGCAGAGGCTTATACAGATTTTTTTATTTCAATTTTAAGTGGTTTATTTGGAGGAAAAGTGTATCTTCGATGTTCCAATATTCGGTCTGGTTTCATGTGCGGAACAATCCGAATAAATATAAAGGTTTCAAGTCCACATCCCAATCCGTCAAAAGTAGGAAGCTTCGTAGGTGGAAGCATGTACCTGGCAGAAATGGATCTGGATTTAACACAAAGCGAAATTTCGGCAGGAGGGAGATTGTGCTCTGTAAAATTATTTTTCTGAGAAGAACGGGAGGAAGATTCGCCACGATGAGCATTAGGAATAGGTTCACCGTTAGGTATACAATCGCACGTTGATCTTGGCTCTGAAACAAGAAAGAGGCGATTATATATTTCTAAATACGCTTTTTTTGTGTAACCCTTTTTGCAATATTCTAAAACACGTGTATATGTTGTAAACATTTATTTAAATACTTGAAAATAAATTCTAATTTTATACATATATAATACTATTATATTCACTAATATAATTAAAGACGATTAGGATGGTGGAGACCAGAGCATTTACGACTCTCATTTTTTTGATGCTGTAAACAGACTGATTTATATATTAGGATGTTAATATCACTTGTTTTCATCAAACGGTTGTGATACGTTCGTGAGACGTGGCCTGAGGACCATATATTCTATAGTCGTCAACACATGGCATAAAGACGTCAAGACTATACTTGTGAGATATCTATATTTCATTAGTCAGTTCTATGCAAACATTTTTTACTGTTCGCGTCTGAAGAAATCTCAATCAAAAACCTCTCAGATTAAACATTTCACAATTATAAATCTTAAAAATTAAACTATTAAAATTTAAGAGTATATAGAATACTGAAAACTCTCCATTTTACCTTTTGAAAATCATTCAAATATTTACAAAGGAAAAAGGGGGAACGCCAAAAAGGGAAAAGAAATAAAAAGGGAAAAAGGAAATAGGTAGATATGTATATCCTTACGGATATAAATATCAATTTTAACTTATCAGTTAATACAACCTCACCCAATAATGTTAATGTCTCTGAAAGGCCGGCTATATATTCAGAATCTTTCTTAATACAATTTGGTGAATTCTTAGAAATATCGCCATTATTAACTTCGTCCACTTCAGGAATTAACAATTGTTTATTGAACTTGGCAACGATGATAGGTGCAAGCAGTGGCTTTGGATGTTAGGGACTTACGAATGCGAAGAGGACATCATTTTTAAAGGCAGAATTTAGTGAGTTTGCAACGGATTCCAGGACCGATGAAAGATCCTCATTTGGTTGAATAGGTAATCCGTGAATCTCAGAAGTAGTGTGAAGAGCAGCTTGCTCTTGATATTTAAGGGAAGCTTTAAATTATGCGGCCTTCAATATCAGCGAGTTAGCCTCCATCTTGATCTTTGAGACGTCATCCACATTACTGACAGTTGAACTTTCAAGAAAATAAATTCTGTGACAATTCTCAGAAATGTCAGTGCTGATTTCCTGAATTGTAGTATTAATTTTAGAAGTCGAATCATACTGATTGGTTTTGAATTCTTTAAAAAGGTTTCTAATCTGTTCCTGAGCCTGCGCGGTCGCTTCCCTATGTGCTTGTATTCCAGCACTGTGGGTCGCCTAGATGTATGCAGGCGGCAGGGGCGCAGCAGTAATAGGGACAGAAGAAACTAGTAACTGAAGGCTTGTCTATCGGATCCTTGTCAGCAGGGTCGCTGTCTGCGCTGGAAATTAGCAAGGAGCTTCGATCTAAGCTTGAAGAGGTGTCACTAGTAATCGGTGATCTGCGGTTGACACACATAAAATCAATCAATTCCTTTTTCAGATCATCAAATTATTTTTTTGATGATCCTACATTAACGCAGGCTAAGTGGCTCAATACGCCAAACTTTTTGTAGGAAACAGCGCCTGCTGATCCTCTGGAGATTGACTTATTGCACTCGAGATAAGCGTCCATCGTTAGATTTATGTATTAGCTGCATGAGAGCTGTCAAATTCAGGAACTAGGAAACAGTCTCTTACGCATTGAGAAACCCAACAATAATCAAATAGACTTTTGGCCAAATTTTCGGGATTCTGGCCCACTGTGGCGAATGTCTGAACAATCCTATAATTTGGATAGCTGTTCATATCTTATACAGCGTTTACAGAAATGTTAGTCGTCTGTAATTATTCGGGTCTAACAAGTTGCCCATATTCGAGAGGAGCACTGTGCGTCCTTTCACCAACCATTCTAGAATAGGTTTTACCTGAGGTATCATTAGGACATTGCGCGCCTCCTCGAAGTTGTTTCTATTATATATGACATTTTTACACTTCTCTAAAAATTGCATCGACCTCCTTTGGTTTGGGCGTGTGGTCTTAGAAAAATTATTCATTTGCCCTGACCCAGCTGTTCCACTGCGTTAGACATATCCTATCGTCAGATAGTACACGTATCTTGCCAGCAATATGGCAAATGTTAGTTATGAGCTTCGACTTCGTGAATATCCCTGCATTATTCTACGTGACTATTTGTGATACTGACAATGAAGTGAAGTCTCGACAATCATAAAACAATTGCCTTTTCATAAAATTGTCAGTTAAAGGATTGCGGTTTACATCGCTTATTGTAAAACACCTTAAAACTATTAGGCGCGAACCTAAAATAGAATCTTTGTTTATATTTACTATCAGATTGCTAATTCACGCACCGTGTATTTTAAAATTAAAATGTATAACGAAGTAAATTTACCAATGTCGCTCACAAATTGACGAGTTAGTCTAATTTAACTTTAAGTAACAGTATCAAATCATGGTTTGATCTAAAATTACTATGTGTGACGATGGAAATTATCTGATCAGCGTTGCACATGGTCAATTTATGTATGCGCCTAAATTCAAATAAGCTAATAAATTGACACCTATTTAAAGTAAAGTTGCAGTCTGAAGAATAATTGACAAACCGGTATTATTGTTCTGCGGCCTTATTAAGTTTTATTTTGTAGATTGACAACATGAATTTCTTTGCTGTAATGCTGATATCTCATAAAGGGTGTGATACATCCGTAAATAAGAATGGAGAGAGACTTCTCAACGGGAGTGTCGAGCGGATATAATTTTCCTAATTTTCGCTGTGAGAGTGATTTAGTTTTTAGTCCGCTAAATTTGATCACGATTTCTCAAAAAGTCTTACTATTGTTAACCACCTCAAGGCTCGTTAGCAGTTTTCAATACACTGAGTAATAAAATTTTAACTTCTTGGCAATCACTATCAAACTAGGGTTTGTCACGCTTAGGTTGACCACAAAATATTTTCATCTCATTAAACATATAAGCTAAGTGCGCACTATCAAAAATTAACTCTGTGAGATTCCAGTTTAAACCGTTAATATCGATTTTGTCAAAATTAAATCCACGTTTATTTGATAAATAGAGTTTGCTCAAAAAGATTTCCCGCTGGCTATCGTTCTACTGGAGGTAGGTTGATGGCTCTTTTTTATTTACTTTTGAAATGTCAGACTGACTGACAGAAGCAGGAAGACAACAAGGAGAGATCAAGGCAGGGAAATTACAAAAAAAAGAGTACATAGTGATCCACTGCCAGGTCATTTATTAAACGCCAGTGTGATGAAACATCTCAGAAGGACCTTAACCCAAACATCCAAACCTTTTATTAAAATCATCATGAATGATGGTAGCAACGTTATTAATTTTTTCTAATAATGCGCATAAAGTTTCTTCGAATAATTTAAAAATAAAATAAATATGAACAACTGGATAAAAATAACAAGTTTTACAAATAAAATTCGTCCTACTGATAATGGTGATTCATACTATGATGCAATACTCCGCTTTATTAGTAAGCCCGCACTTTGAGTAAGATTTGTTTATATAAAGAGCTAGCCCAACACTTGCTTCAACTCTTGAATTTTCTTTACGAGCTTTAGAAAAATAATAATGACCACTATACGTTTCGTGAACATTTTTTGGTATTTGAATCCGCCAGGTTTCAACAATTCCTATAACATTGAAATTATCTAAATTAATGCTAGAATTTAAGAATACGTCATCTGTCTTCCTGGTGGATGAGCCCTATCTCAGATGCCACGCGCATCCCAAAACATGCTCCCTAGCAATTGCTGCTCCGCGGAACTGAATATTTTTCTCTCTACATATAAAAGATTTTGATTTAAAAAAGTTTTTAGGCCACTCTCCCTTGTCCTTTTCAAATATGGAAGCAAAGTTTCTTTTTCCTTTTGGACCTTTTTTGTATAACCTTCGGAGACGATGATTCCGGTACATAAAAGTTTCTTCAGTTTGGCCAATATGAGCTTAATACTTTTAAATTAGCGAAACTTGGTAGGGATAGGGCAGGGACTATAAGAGACAGTTTTGCTGATTACTGGTCAAAATAATTTTCTGAAGAAACGAGAAAAAATATGCAACGACATGTATCTGAAGCGAGAACGCCACTTTCATGAGTGGAACGTAAACCAATCACACCACCGAGGCCACAGCATACATTTTCTTGTTTCTTCTATATCAATAAGATAACGTTCGTCGGCATCTTTAAACCTTTGAATTTGTAGGGACTAATTCTGCTCTGAATAAGATAAACGAATCTGGTATAATTCAAAGTAGTGATGTTATTTTGTGGACAAGGCTAATTAATTACTTAATTATGATGCTAAATTTGGCTGATTACTGGTCAAAATAATGTTTTGACAACACGAGGAAAAAGGGCTAAAGATAGAGTAAAGCCTTGAAAATCATTATACATCAACTTTTTAATGTAAATATCAATGAAACGAAAAATTCTTATCCTAATTCGGATCAAGAAAATTAGATTCTATGTGAACGCGTTTAGTTAATTCTAGATTGCAGGATGGAGGTTTGAATTTCGCACCGAAAAACACCTTGAGATCAAGCGACGGTTACCCACTGGAATTTCATTGAGTTCTCCTCTGGTTAATGCCGTAATCCTGCCGCTTACCATGTTTATCTTCGCACGTCTTTGATTGCCATATTTCCTATCAAATGTATACAGTCCAGCAAGATGTTCGTGAGTCTCCAAAAGAGCAAAAACGTCACCATCAAATGAACATAATACAATTTGTTCTTGAGTTGGCACAGGCTTATACACATTTTGTCTTAATTTAATTTTAAGTAGTTCATTTGCAGGAAATGTGTACCTTCGAAGCTTCAATATCCGATCGGGATTCATGCAGGTAATAAGCCGAATAAATTCAAGGTTTTCAAGTCCACATCCTAATCCATCAGAAGTAGGAAGCTTTATCGGAGGAAGCATAGACCCATCAGAAGGAGACCTGGATCTTTCGCGAAGTGGACCTTCGGTAGCAGGGACATTGCTCTCTGGTGAATCATTTCTCTGAGAAGAAGAGGAAAAAGATTCTCCGCGACGAAAATAAGGAATAGGTTCACCGTTAGGTAAGCAGTCGAATGTTGAACTTAGCTCTGAAACAAGAAAGAGCTGATTATATCTTTTTAAAGTTTGCTTTTTCGTAAACCACTTGTTATAATATTCTGAGGAAAGTGTAAAGTTTGTATAGAGAAAATGAACTGATAGCGTATTGTGTGATAGATAACAGTTTGTGTAATATAAATTATGTGTAATAGTTTTAACGGGCTTTTTAAAGAATAGAAATTGGTCAGAATGTGAATAGCTTTGGTCAGTTTTTTGTTGCAAAACGCTTGAAACTAATTTTTTAGTTATATACATATATAATACTATTATACTCACCACTAGAAATAAGGACGATTAGGAAGGTGGATGCCAGAGAATTAACTACTTTCATTTTTTCCAAGCTGTGAACAGACTGAATAATATAGTAGCACATTCATATTACATGTATTTAGCAGTTGCTGCTGGCCTGAGGACCATATATACTATAGTCGTTACCACACTGAATAAATACGTCAAGGTTATAATTCTCAGATATCTACGTATCAATTTAAATGAATAATATTTACATGTTTTACACATATAGAATATTGTAAAAATAAAAAAAGAATTAACGTTATTGTTTAATGTTCGCGCTTTAAAATTTTTAAACAAAAACCTAAAAGATTTAAAGTTTAACAACTATAAATCTTCAAAATTAAACTATTAAAAAAAATTCAAAAGATGAGTCCTGAAAATTTAGTCATTTTAAATTCTCTATTTTTAAAATTTACGAATTTTTAGTACTAACTTTTCCAGATCAATTGCAAATCTTAAAAATTAAAAAAAATTTTATTCTTAATCTTCAAAGTAGAACTACTTCATAACAAAAAACTTGCTAAATTAGATCATTTTGAACTATAAACGTGACTCACTCAGTAGGGGAAAGGAGTAGTGTGTGGAAGGGAATTACAAATATCCAAAACTTAAGTATATTAAATGTCAAATCGTTAAAATTGAAGAATTTTTTATTTTAAATATGAAAAATTTAAATATTGAAAAAATTCTAAATTATATAACTTTGAAATATAAATAATTGAAATTTAACAAATTAGAAGAATTGAAGGTTATGTAACAAAAATCCTTGAAATAGTTAATTTATCGCTGGAACCTTGTAAAAGTTTTCGCGGAAACTTAAACTTTTAGACAAGTTTTCAAGGAAACTTTTAAAAGGTTCCATCAATAACTCAACTATTTCAAGGATTTTCATTAATAAGTAAATATTTGTCAGTTATAAAAACCCAAACATATGTAAATTTCATTTCTTAAGATTTGTTACATTTTCTTCTTACCTCATGATTTTTTCAAATATACTAATTTCAGTTGTGAAAATACAAACATGACCTATATTTCTGATAATTTGTCGAATATGAGGTTATATTCGACAAAAGTGTTAAATTTCATTTGACCCTTTTTTTTAAAATATCACTTTTGGTATTAAAAACCCATACATAACCTTACCAGGTGTATACATATGAAACCGGTATTGCCATTTGGCGGCCAGTAGGCACACTTGTAGGCACTGTCGGAACTTACCATTTGTGCTAATTGGCGTATTGT
>NC_046657.1:46489152-46517284 GCF_010883055.1 Belonocnema kinseyi
CAGCGAACAGCGCTTCACTTCTTACGAAAATGTTGGAAAATGGCTCGATGACTGGTTTGCTTCAAAAAACGAAGACTTTTTTTGGAAAGGTATCCATCAATTTCCTGAGAGGTGGACAAAATGTGTAGCCAGAAATAACCTAAAAAAATTGTACTCACGAAGTAGAATGGGGAGAACCCACTCACATGCGTCTTTGGGAATTTTGGAAGCGTAGATTCGGATTTAGATAGTTTTCATCGTTCGTAGCGCTTTTTGCGGAAAAGCGATGATATACAAGTTTTGCAAATGGCGGCATCCCCAGTAAGCCACTTGTAAACAAACAACGTACATACTTGTCATCGTTTTCTTGGTTAGGGCGTAAAAGTAATTGAATTGTAATAGATGTGAGATATTCTTGTGTGTACAAAATGGTTTGCTGTTACATCAACGGCTACGCATCCACAAGGTACGTTAGAATAAAAGAAAAAGCAGACAGGCTTGAGAAACGTAACTTCTTTTGCCCTGGCACATGCATTTGGATGATTTTAGACATCAAATCTCATGTATTCCATTTTAAATATGCCAAATCGAAGAAATTTCTCATGTAAATTATTAGAAGTTCCACAAAAGTGCCACTGTTTTTGTTTTTGTTCGCGACACAAATGCAGTTTTGTGAAAATGCAAGGGTTTAGAATTTTTTGCAAGAGGCGCTACGATCGATGCAAACTAATTAAATCAGAATCCACGCGTCCAATTTTTTCCGAGAGTGTGGTCTCCTTATACTACTTCGTGTTTGTACTATTAGTTTATTACAGAGGTTAACTCGCGAGTCGCGTTAACTGTGAATCAGAGAAAGGGATTCAGTTCAAAAACTGAAATTTATTTATTTTTTAAAATTGAAATTTATCTGTGAGTATCAAATTCACCCTAACCTTTACTTATTATATATTTGCGCAATTTTGTAATTTCACGCGTGGATCCGAATCCATATGTATCGAAACTAAAGTCGAGTTCATCAATTCAACTCCACATGCACATCCTACGCCACGAGGAGCCAAGCCATCTTCTCTTTATCTAGATCTTTGCATCATATGAAATTTGTAAATATGGAGTTTGCCTTCCACTCTCGCGAGTCAAGCTCAGTTTCGTACTTTTCTTGAACAAACCTTTAGTTTTCTGTCGACCCTGTCGAAGAATTCGCAGATTGTAAACAAACACTCTTTAGTATAAACTAACCAAAATGCAGGCTATGTTGCAGCCTTTTTATCTAATCGAGAGACAAAATTTATTGCTGGGGTTTACGGTGATTTTATTAAGTATTTAAATATTTCATTGGATTTTATTTTTCTTAGATGAATTCTAATTTTTTAAATTAAAATACAAATATTTTAGGTTTTAATACCATATATTGCATATTTAGCAGCCCCTAGAAATCCTCTAGGCAGAGTCGTACCACGTTACTCCATCCACTAGCCGCCGCGAAACCGGAATAGGAAATACGTAACGAAGCGCGAAACATTTAAAGTATTCTTAAGAAGAGGTTATAAGCCATTATATATTTTCGTGTATTCTGATTATTACATCCGATTGTACGAAATTGCTCTTTCGTCTAAGAATTTGTAATCAAGCTAAATCAAAGAAAAAAGACATTGCAAACAAATATTCTGGCAAACGGATGGCTATGCACATATTTATATAATTAAACAAATTTCAATTCACAAATAATTGCAGCAAATGAGCAGCAAAAAAATTTTCCGCTTTATTGATGTAATTTACATTTTAGTTGTATCATAAATCCTCTCTTACGTTTTACCTATTTTTCTTAAATAAAGACTTCTTTGAAAAAAAGTTTTAAGAACTGAAAAACATTATGTTTTGCTTTGAATTGTTTCGCCTTAGGCGGCTCTAAAACTTAGTTAAATAACGATGATCCGGATGACGTTGGATGTTCTGCTTTCTTCCTTCTTCGCTGAAAACCTTCCTAATCGAAGGAATCTCGCGATCTACGGGTTGAAATTTAGGTCCGCAAATGAAAACACGTTTTACAGGAAAAAGCCTAAAAAGGCACAAAAACTCAGATTTATTCGAAACACATTATTCACATGAAGTGAGAGAGATTTGATGAAGAACTTTTAATTACAACGAGAAGCTACAACGGACGCATGCCTTCAGTTGGGTCATCACACCCGGTCCCGAACGTTAAAATCTTTTTTTTTAGCTGCGGAAAATATGGAAGGTTTTAATCGTTACATGGCGAAATTAATTTCAATTATTTTTAACTCCTAAAACAAAATTCATTAAATAATTGCACTAAATTTTATTATTGAATTCCAACTTTTCCTATAAAAATTATATAAAGTATTTTTGAAAAAAAATAAGTTTAAAATATCATGGAGGCAAACAATATATGTTTAATTACATATAGTCACAAAAAATAGTGTGAAACCGATAACATAATTTTTAATCAGAATATTGTAAAATCATATTTCATAAACAAACCTGTTGTTGTGAAATATAAAATTTAATTAGATTTTGAAATTGAATAACAGATATTATAATTTTAAATTGGGATAAGGAATTGATTCAATGGATAAGAAATTGTAAATAAGAACAATGTTATATGCTGGTACAAATGAGCAATTTATGAACGACAGTAACTCTAAAATAATGACAAATGATTAATTTGAATAAACTACGCAAACTACAATAAATTTATTTACACCACTTAAAACTGTAAGCTATTGAAACCTCAGCTGCTCGGCTAAGTTAAAAAAAAAATAAAATCGCGCCTTTCAGCTTTAAATTTGCTTTCTTTAGCGAACTTTCATATTTTAAGCGATAAATAGTTCTTGATGAGGTACACAAGAACGTCACAGCTGTGTTTCTAATATGGATATTTAAATGTTTTTTAAAAATAAGGTCGTTAATTATAAGGTCGTAACAGTTATCCAAATGATCATACTATTTAATTGATATTATCTAATGATTAATCATTAAAAATAATTGTTTAATTGGTCTTATTTGATTGTCGATATTTCTAAGATATTTTTTCTTGAAATAAATATATCATTCCAGTTGAAGATAAAATATTCGACAACTTTTATTAAATTACGTAGTTCTCATTTGATTTTTAATATTTGCACGAAAGAATTTCTGGAAATAAACGTATAGTTTCATTTTGAAATAATTCTGCGATATATTTTTTTAAACACATAGTTATCATATAATTTCTTATATTTCTTCAAACGAATTTTTAAAATAAAGGTATGGTTTTATTTCAAGATAAAATGTTTGACATTTCTATTAAGATACATGGTTCTTATGTCATTTTTTTATATTACTACAAAAGAATTTTTTTAAATAGTGGTATCATTCCAGTTTAAGATAAAATGTTCATTTTTTTTTTAAATTACATATCCAGGAAACAAAAATCCATTCACTTACACGTAATTTTATTCTCGGGCCCATTCAGTAGTGATTATGAAGCAGCACTAACCGATAGAGGAACGATAGTTCCGATAGAAAATTATTAATTTAAATAAAACGTATTTAATTGAAATAATTTAAATTATTTTTTAAAAAATAGTTCAATGGGCAACCTTTAAGAAAATCCGGGTATACATTGAAACTATTGTGAAAAGATAATTACGACTAAATAATCATTGAATTATAAATAAATAGTTGCATCAATTATAATATATTATAATACTATATATTATTTAATTTTAATTTCTTTAATTTTTGATTAATCAGCATTGTCATATTCAAATTTATCACTTCATACTTCTCATTCGACGCTTTCTATCGGTTTTTTTTCCTGTGTAGTTCTCATTTAATTGTTTTTATTTTTAATTCTTTAAAAGAACTATTTAAAATAAAGGTATGGTTCCATTTTAAGAAAGTATTTTCGATATTTTTATTAAGATACCTAGTTCTTAGTTAATTTTTAATATTTATACCATTTTTTCAAATTGAGATATCATTACAGTTTAAGAGGAAATTTTCGACATTTTTGATTAAAATACATAGTTCTTATATCATTTGTAATATTTATACAATTTTTGGCACGTAAAAGAAATAAGATTTTTAGGAGCAGCTATCATAATCTGACTTCCATCCAGGGACAATGTTCCACCCATTTTTGTTATTTTATTTCCAAAGTTAATATTAATGATATTCCTTAATTCATTAACTTTGATTTGTAACTCAGAAAACAAACCGATTTTCATTGCGAAAATCATCGATTAAATTTATTTTCCACTATAATTCTTACTATTCTTGCCATATAAACATAAGCTGGAAAGAATCCCAGCGCTATCTGCACTCCGCGCTTCACTTAATCGTAGTAGTGAACTAACATCGATGCTGCGGGCTGATATTTAGATGAGACATCATTTTTCTTTTGTTCCAGAGTCGAATACTTGGTTAAATGCTGATTTAATTTGTAAGAAACGCATTATTTGTTGGTAAAAATTTCATTGTGTCAGTTAAAAAATTAAATAAATTTTAAATATTGCATATTACTAAATATATAAATAAAGTTGCGTAAAATTTAATTTTAGATCAGAAAAAGTGGATTATTTTTATTTTGATTCAAAGCCTAGATAGATATGGAACGATTTGATATCCCGGCTGCTAATATCTGATTATTATACTATAAGATTCGCCAAAAGAGGAAAAAACTATTAATGTCTAAATAGACAATTTCGTTTACTTTTGAGTTGGAGCTTCTATACTTTTTTCATTTCATGCCCTTAAGACACATTGGGGTTTGAAAGGCCTGTCACTGCGATTTTATATTCGAACTTTTAGAATACCTAGAGAAAGAGTTAATTCAAAAGCTAATTAATAGAGCTAGAGAAGTCCTACAAGGATTGGCGGATCCAGAGGGGGGCGATCGGGGCGATCGCCCCCCCCCCCCCCGAGCTCTAAGTTTTTATACTTATAACTTGAAATATTTTTTTTTTTTTTTGCTTTTTTCGACTTATACGCCCCGATCGCCCCCTCCGAGACCAAGGCCTGGATCCGCCGCTGCCTACAAGCCGTATTTCCTTAGAAGTAACGCTTCCCTAAATGGTTTCAACCCGCTCTACACGTATCGAAACTCGAAGTTCCAATAGATGCGCTATGAAAAAGTTAAAATACTTTCTGGATAGATCTTATATATCAAGGATAATTTCCATATATTTTATGCGACTTCCAATGCATTATATTGTAGTTTTACATTTTTCAATCAATGCTGTACAGGATCGCGGTTTACATTGTTAACTATAAAACACTCTTAGATTGGGCGGCAGGGACCTACTGGAATTTCAGTGACTTCTTCCCCGATAAATAATAAAACCGCGCCGCTTGCTCTGTTATATTTCGCCCACCTCTCACGGCAACTATTATTTTTATCAATTCCAGCAAGAACATTACGAGTCTCCAATATAGCATAGACGTCACCATCAAATTTTGATAATACAATTTGTTCTTACATTGGACCTAGCTCGAAGGGAAGGCTCGGCCGCAGGAAGAGTCGAATCTGGTAAATCATTTTTAGCAGAAGAAAAAGGTTCGCTACAAGAAACGCCAGGAATAGGTTCGCCATTCGGCAAACAATCGCACTCTAAGCTAAACTCTGTAAAAAGAAAATGTGGATTATATTTTTATTTCAATTACGTTGGTATTTCATGAAACCCTTGTGGCAAGAGTGCGAAGCAAGTGTATATTTTGTAGCCGCTTAGGGTAATCAGGAATGATACTAAATGGCTTGCTAGTTCATAAACAGCTAGCAGCTTGTATAGTAAGCGACAATCAGCTCTCGAATGACTTATTCAGGATACTTGACAACGTTACGTTGGAGATATCCAGCCGAAAATTGTTGTACTTTTTCCTCGAAGAATCCTGGACATGTTTTTGGCCACTGTACTGCACATAGAACTTCACAGACAATCTTAATGTTTCCTGTCCAGAAATCCAGCAAGTGAAAGTGTACATGATTCTGCAATGTAACCTGTACCGACAAAGAAATCTTTAAATGGTCGAGTATAGGTGCCGATACAGAATCGTTCGCGAAATAAATTGAGACACGTGTTTCCGTACAGAAACACATTTGGGGTACTTTACGGAATCACGTGTGGGGTCCTTTACAGAAAACCGTCGCAAAAGCTTTTGTCGCTTTCAGGTATAAACTTTCTTTTCTTACATTCCCTTAAAGATCAAACTTAATATCGAGAGACACAATCCACTAGCGAACCCTAGCGAATTACTCCTTATGCAGGTTCACGTATAGGATCCTCAAAAAGTTCCTGTAGAACCGCCAAGATTACCTCTACAGGTTGGTGTGGAGAAACATGTGTTGAAACATGTTCAGGATCCTCTGAGATTCCTGTGCAGAAATTTTAAGTTAGGTAAGGTCAGATTGATTCTCCTGAGCTCTGTGAAAATGTCTAGAGAATATGTTTAATTTTCAACTGCTTCAGAATTCTTCTTCAGAATTCTTTAGTTATTCCGTAATTTTATATGATATATAATTTATTTTCCCTATGATAGCACTTTATACGATGCTGACATTTTGTAAAGTTCTGCAGTATTAGAGTTGACGTTTTGTTAACAAGAATAGTAATAGATGTTTCAAGCATCTCGGTTTTGAAAATCGCACCTTCAGGTGCCATGATTCTAGAACTAAGATCTTCTGCTATGTTTGTAGATAAAGTGCTAAATTTGGATGAGAGAGAGAGAGAGAGCTAACACTAGAAGATAACTCATTTAACTTATGCTGAACGTCAGCAAGTGATACATAAATTATTCTTTTACTATCCTCACATTTATTAGTGCTTGAACCGGTGCCTGTGACGGCGTTTCTGGCATTTTCGGATAACAAGGTATTAGGAGCTGGCAGCATTTAGAAACAGCACAATTCATAAGTATGGTTCTACGTGTAGCACAGCTAAATAATAACGCTTTCGAAAATCACTGAAGAAGACAGCATCGACAACAGTTGATTTGCATCCCACAAAGATCTTATCTGCAGGCGTAAGCTTGTCCTTTAGAGCAACGCCGACAGTTGGAATTACCTTAAGTCTCCTCAAGGCACAAATTCTAGCAAATAAGATATGGATACTAAGAGTCACTGTATCAGATTTCACTTGCCATGTATCAAAACAGAGTCTCACAAGTCAGTCCTTAATACTCAGAAAAAAATTGAGCGGAACGGCAAACTCACTTGCTCAGTGACTTATGAAATAGCTGAAACACAAACAATTCTTAAAAACAAAAATGAATAAATAAAATAATTGAAACAAATATTTTAATAAGAAAGGAGAAACAATTCACAATTGGATAATTAAAAACCCTGCTGTTCTCACGTAACCTTAACAAAAAAGAAATAAATTAGGATTAAAAAAAATTATTTTAATAAATAGCAAATGAGAAAGTGAAAAGTAAGATTTGAATTTAAAACTGACAAACATTAAAAATGGGGACAAAATTAAAATTGTTTGCTTAAAAACTAAAAACGGCACAAAAACATGTTTGGAAAGGAATAGTGATTGCTTAGCGATTGTTTTTATTGTATCCGCGGCGTTTATTGGCGAGCATATATCATGATGGACCTCGTAGTATGAAATTGTTGTTAGGGTGTAAGGTTCAACATTATATTTTAGAAACAACATGAAGGCGCATGCGTGGTCGCAGAGCGAATAATACAAAATGGTGAAAGCTGGCGATACGTAAAGTTGAAGTTTTGACATATATGATTTTCTCGTGCGTATAAGCTTTTTTCGAGATTTGAAAATCATTAAAAATGTTCGAAAATCTAATTATCATGAAATGTGAGAATGCTCAGTCCTCCACCACTAGAAAAAGACGGTGCTTTCCTCCCTGCAATGTAATATGCTATTATATTATGCAAATATATATTCATATATTGATACATTATACAATTATACTTGCCAATAGAATTAAGGATGATTGCGAAGGTGAAGATCAGAGCAGATACGGACCTCATTTTTTCGAAGTAGATAGAAGTCTGAATTATATATTAATTCATGGCCATAGGTGTGATTTATCACTGCTCCACTGGATGTCAGTGTATGTGTTAATAAAATTTCATGAACCAGTTGCTTGAAAAAAATGGATTTACCACATTTTTCTTAAGCAAACCTATAAAGTTCTTTTAATTTCTTACAAAGCTCACAAAATTCTAGGTCGATTAGCCAATGAAAAAAATTAAAGTTACATACTTTTAAGATATAAATGTTGAAAATGAAATTATTTTTATTTTCAGATTCTCAAAATTTATCCTTCATTTTATTTACACTTTGGCGAAGGAACTAAGACTTATATAATCATGCTTTTAAAGCATTGGCCGTTGATCTAAAAGAAACGTGTCGGAGATCTTAGTTCTTGCGCCAAATCGTGAATAAAATCAAGAAGCAGTTTCGTGAATAATCTCTTGAAATTTCTCTCCGTGTAGAAAAGTAATTTTGCACTGAAAATTTAGATACTTTATTTTTTGTTTGAAATATACGTTCGATGAGACCAGAACTTGTCTTTATTACAATCTTCCAATCACAAACACACACACACATGATTATAGAAAACAGAGACCGGGACTTTGAAGAAAGATTAGAGCCTCGAGAAGTATAACGCATGGACTTTTTAATGTAATTGCCAGTTACATTAAACAATTTTACGTGACTTCACGTCGCAGAAATTTTATTTATTTTTATATATTTTTTAAATTAGTATCGTTCAGGATCACTGTTTACATTTAGCACTGTAAAACACCCTGTGATTGTTCGGCGGGCACCAACTGGAATTTGGGAAACCTCTTCTTCGGTTAATTCTGTAATTTTACCGCTTTCCATGTTTATTTTCGCTCGTCGTCTACGATGATTGCGAGTATCGTATTTATAAATCCCAGAAAGAACATCATGAGTATTCAAAATAGCGAAGACGTCACCATCAAATGTTCATAATACAATCTATTCTTGGGTTGGCATAAGCGTATACCTACTTTTCCCAACTTGCATTTTAAGTGGTTTATTTTCAGGGAAAGTGTACCTTCGAAGTTGAAATATCCAGTTTTGATTCTTACGGGGAATTAGCCGAATAAACCTAAATTGTTCAAGTTCACATCCCAATCCGTTAAAATTAGGAAGCCTTCTCGGAGGAACTATGGTACTGGCAGGAGAAACAATGGACCTGGCAGAAGAAGACCTTGACCTAGCGCGATGAGAAGACTCGTTAGCAGGAAGAACTCTTTCCGGTAAATTATTTCTATTAGTATAGGAAGAAGAAGGCCTGCTACAAGCAACAGCAGGAATAGGGCCGTTATTTGAAGAAAAATCAAACTGTCTGCTTAACTCTGCAACAATAAAGAGCGGATTTTTTTTAGAGTCCGTTGGTATTTCATGAACTTCCTATAGAAATATTGCAATGGGAGTGTATATTATGCAGCCGTGGAGTATAATTATGAATTCACTTAAAAAGTGGAAATTTAGTCACAAATTGAAAATGAAAAAACTGCGATTTCACGAGATCTTAGTGACTAATATTTTATTCAAGATTTCAAAACAAAAAATTTTAATAAATGTATGCATAATACCAAAGCTTACTGGTTTAAAAACAGCATAAGTTAAAAAAATTAATTTAAGGCCTGCTGGCCTTACTTACACTTACTTACACTTATAGTTTTTTACGAAATTTTGTTAGAACTAACTATTAAAAATTAACATCCATCAGTGACTTATCTCCAGGCCCGCTCCCTGTTATAGCCTTGCCTTCCTCGCATTGCCTGGCCTCGCACCCACGTCCCTACTTTTTTGCTTTGTGATGCTTTGTGAAATTCTGCCTCCGCTACTGATACCTAATGCCTATCTACCATTTAAAATATTGACCCCATTCAGCCATGCTAATGCCCTTTGCCCCCCTCCCTATTCATACGTTAATACCTCTATACTATCCCACTTTTTCCACCAGTGCTCTAAACTTGCATGCCCCTTCCCGCACAATTCAAACATTTTCTTCTCTCTATAAAGCCAAACTTATTTTAAACCCTCTATGCACCCACATCTTATCCTCTTTTTAAGCGCTTCACTTTCTTTCTCTCCTTTCTCACCGATATAATACGCGCTCTCCCTTGTCATAACTTACGCATAGTCCTCTTAAACCTTGCCTCTCTTATTCTCTTCTCCCCTGCCGCTCTCTCCTCACATTCCATTCTTCTTAACCATCTCATATACCTTCTTTCCTTGCTCGCCAACCCCAGTGACTTTCTTTCCTAAACAATATAAGCTTGGACATTTCCGCATTCATCTCTAACCTATTAGTATTCAGGTCTCTTCTCAACCTTTTCATTATTTTCTTTAAGGCCTCCTCACTCCTTGCCAACAGCACTATGTTATCTGCTTGCGTGAGTGACCATATTCTAATCTCTCCTGCCATTCCGGCCTCTAACTTACTTTCTATATACGTGAATGAAAAGGCAAAGAGCATTAGGCTAAGTGGATACACTTGTCTCCACCTCATATCTATCCAGAAACCATCCCAAATTTCCTCCCTACCTTTCACTTTATCTTTCGTTTCTTTATATACCTTTCTTACCATCTTGATCAGATCTCTCTCCACTCCTCCCTCTTTTGTCGCCTGCTTGAACCTCTTCCTATTCACCGAAGGGAATGCGCTTTGAGATCCATAGAAAACGCGTACACTTTCGGCCCCTACATTGCTAATTCTCTACTCATTACGTACTGTAAGGCGTAGATATATCTTCGATAGTGCTGGTTCCCTCCCTAAAGCTCTCTATTGCCTCCCTCGTCCATGTCACCCTCTCCTCTATCAAGACTAGTTCTCCACCTTGCGTTCCGCCACCCACTCCTTTTATCTATAATTTTAATGGCTGATGGCCTGAATCTATCCTCCCTTTCGTTGCAAATTTCTTTATCTTCTTCCAAACATCCTGTCCCTTAGAATTCCCCTCTTATTGTTTATTACCTTATTCTTCGATCTTCTTTCAAAACTTTCTTTCTATCTGTAAAGGCCCCCTGCTCTTCCCTTTATCACATAAAAGTCCCCTCCTAATACCACAATACCCTTTCACCTAGCATATCTTTGACCCTTTCCTTAATTCTTTCTATTCAATCCCTATTGTATACTGCCATAAACATGTACATCATCCTTCCTATCTTTACTGCACTCATTAGAACCCCTTCCTCTCTTTCTCTCGTCATTACTCTAACCGACTCCTGGAACCTCGACATATACCCCCGTGGCAGCTTTGACTCTATTACCTCTGATTCCTTTCTCTCTACTACGTCTTTACCCTTACTACCTTACTACGTTCTAGTACAGCACCTTTACAACTCCACCATTATGATTTATCCCCACCTCCCTACTTTCTACAAAACAAGTACCTCTGCACCCCTTTTAGTACCTCTTTCTTTTAATCTCACGCCCATATTTACTTATTCGTTTTTATTTTCGGGTACTCTCTGCTATTGCTGTTCTCATCTTATTTCTCTCCCTCCTATCACTTTCGTTGAGCATTCTCCTTATAGCCCTTTACTTTCACGTGAAGTTATGATCGATGAAAACACAGATATTTTTCCTTTCTGCCTTCTCTGTTCTCTATTCTTACCTCCATTGCACCTGCTTCCATGTCTGACCATTCGTCAATGCGCCTTTTTTCCGTTTTTCCTTTCACTACATAATTTCCTCTTCCATCTATTTCAATTCTACTTCTTTTCCTTCCTTACCGACAACAATACTCTTTCAAGCCCTTTTACTTTCTCTCTAAGCTCTTTTATCTGCTTTCTCTATTTATGGTCTCTAATCCTTATGTCTTCCCTGATACCTTTCACTTGCATCTAGGATCCCCTCCCTACGTGTCATACTGATTCTCTTAAAGCTCTCTCCACGGCGCTTTTTACCGGGCTCTCTTAATTATCTCTCTTTTTTTCTATGAGAAAAAACTTTCCTTCTCGCTTGTGCTAGAATCTCTATCGCCATCTTTCACTCTTTCTTTGTTCACCCAGTGCAGGTTTTCCCCCTTTTAACTGATGCGGCTCAACCCAGAGCCAGGCGTTGTTCCCCCTACAGCAACCGGCAGATGCTTCTGATCCACCCTCGACCCACTCCAAAACCCAAAACCTTTTTCTAGAACTTCACCTGGATTGTTGTTAACAAAACCTCACTTTCCCTATTTCACTAAACCCTACCTTATGTCCGCGCTGGACATGAATTTTCTCACTCCCTAACTCACACCGCAAACCTGACACACCCCCTGGACATTATCCTTCTCATACCGATTCTTTTCTCCGTCGGTCCTATCTCTATGAAATAGTAATCCGATGGGAACAAGAATCGGCTTTCTTTTCTTAGGATTGGCCGTTACGGCAATTTTGGCAATTTCAAATGGCTCGCTCTAGTGACAATGGTACCCTGCCTCTCCACACTTGGCACTACGAGCACGCCAGGGGAGTGAGGCACGACGCCGAGACCAGTCCGCCTGGTCTTGGGTGACAAACCAACGGATATGAATAGAAAAGTCAGCAGCGCAGCTGTGGACCATCTACATGAGTAGAGCCAACCAGGCCTCTTAAGCGTTATCAACCAAATTATTACTCAGATTTCTTGAAAAACATGAACCATACCCAAAATCTTGATCTGCGAGGTGATTATTATCAGTCACTGTCTTATTGGGTTCCCTTTTTCTAAAGGCATTCCAGGTTCTGATATTGATTCACGAAAGAACAAATCACCACTTCTAATTCTAGGTCTAAATATTTATTAATAAATTTTTATGAAGTTCCCTAGAAATCCTAGCAAAGTATTGATTTGCCAAGTGATTAACATCGGTAACTGTCATATTAGGTTCTCTTCTACTAAAGGGATTCCAGGTGCTGATATTGATTCAATAAACAGCAAATCAATGCTTCTCATTCCAAAAAATCTAGGTTTTTATTAATAAGCTTTAATAAGTTTCCCTAAAACGACATAGCGAAGTCTTGATTTGCCAGGTGATTAGTGTCAGCAACAGTCATTATGGGTTCGGTTCTCCTGAAAGTATTTTCGGTACTTAAAAGGCGTGTCTTAACACGGGTATACCGAGGGTTTCTGATATCTCCTGTGACCTCCTCCGCACACTCCCCACAACCCCGAGACAACGTGAAGTTGATCGTAGTCCAAGGCGACTCAAGTCTGTGATTGGTTACCCCCCGCCATACAAGAATATTCTTTCCAATATGCAAACAGTTTTATTAGTTTGGTCTTAAGAAAACAAAAGACTGTTTCCATTAATAAATTAAAGAAAATAAAAAGCTGCAAGAATTCAAACAAAAGCTCAAACAGATATTTTTAGTGATCACATAACTCATACCTTGAATGTTTAACTTCAGATAATTTACGAAATTAATAATTTTATAGTAATTAAAAGCAAGAATAGAATAACAAATTAAACTTTTTTTGGAAGACTGTAAAGAATCTCAAAAAGTACTTCGTACCAACTACGTTGTTTACAACCTATATGTAAAGCAAATATATGAAATAAGATATTACGATTGTAAATCCAGTCATTAGAAGCATTTTCATTTTCGCGTAATAATTGCTTCGATAATAAAAAGCATAACCAAAAATCATTAAATTAATAGTAAATATTCTTACAAATGTCAGAATTTGTCATTAAAAATACCTCTTACCACAGCAAAAAGAAAATTAGCTAAAATTGTTTCTAATTTCTAGAAGAAATCAGCAGCAAATCTGTTTAATATTTTCAATACAGAGTTTAGGAAAAATTGAAATTAGGAAAAAATGTTGCTATCCTTAAACAGATATTATTTACGCTAGGATTAAACACATTTTTTAAAATTATATGTATGTATAATAATATTATCTTTACCAATAGAATAAAGGATGATTGAGATGGTTAAACCTAGAGCATAAACGACCCTCATTTTTTCAGAGTAGAAGAAAGTCTGAATGGTATATTGATATAATAATTCTACTTCTTTACTATGTATATATAACTGATAGACATTATCTCATAAAATCGCATGTTCTTCTGTGATATTTGCATTTCGTGAGCCGGTTTTATAAATAAAAAATTTTATTTATTACTGATAACTTTAAAAAAAAGATTATAAAGTTCTCGGTCATAAAGTCATACATTTTACTTTTTAATCTGTTAGAAAGCTTATAAATTCAACGCAGATTTATGCTTATTTATTATAACTAGATGTGCTCTTATGACAAAGTGAATTACAGAACAAATTTACTTGAAAACAAGATATTGAATGTCAAAACTGGATAATTATAATTGAATAAACTTTACAAAATGCGCGATAAAATTGATAATTATATACTGACAATTCTGTATAGCTCAAATTCATTGAAAATATCTCAGTTCCGTAATTTTATTGAACGAATTCTAATTTTTTACTTACAAAATGAATGAATTTAATTTATTATTATACAATTGGTTAAACCTAAACTAAAAAATTATTACTCAACAGGTCTTGTATATCGCTGTCTTTTTGGTTGGATTTTCTATAAAGCCGACATAAAATATTAACTGCGAAAAACAAAAGATTGAAGAATACACAAAAATTAGTTTCTTGAAATCCTTCGTTTTATTTATGTTCATTTGTTATAACAAGGTGAACTCTTATTACAATGAGAACTGCACAATATTCCAGCTTCACAATTACGTTTTTTAAAACCTAGACGACCCTTGTCTGATTGGTTAGCTGCTGTCACTTACAAAATTAGGTACCGTACTTAAATTACATTACAGCTCAAGAGCGGAGGGGCAAATACTAGACAATATTTAAGGATTTGTTACTTTTTTTAGAAGATTATATTTTTACTTGTAAATTTGATAATTTGGTTGAAAATTTACCAATTTTCTGAAAAAGACTTCCATTTGGTTGAAAATTCAACCGGTTTGTTAAAAATTCGTCCTGGGTTAAGAAATTCTGCTCTTTTTTTTAGAACATTACCCGTTTGTTTAAAATTAATATTTTGTTGCTGATAAGTTAACTGAAATCTTTTTTGGATAAAAGCTATTTTTTCGAAATATGTGTCTTTTTGATTTAAAAGTTCCTCTTTCTCTGTTTAAAGATTGCATCTTTTTTGGAAAAATGCTACAGTTTTGTCGCTGGCTATTGGTTGAGTGTTTTTTTAAAACTATTGGTGTCGAGGATCATTGTTTACATTTTTCACAGTAAAACACCCTGTGATTGGTCGGCGAAAACCTACAGGAGTGTGGGATACCTCTTCTTTGGTCAATTCTGTAATCTCACCGCTTTCAATGTTTATTTTCGCTCGTCGTCTCCGGTGATTAAGAGTATCATATTTATAAAATCCAGCAAGAACATCATGGTTCTCCAGAATAGCAAAGACGTCGCCATCCAATGTTGATAATACAATTTGTTCTCGGGTTGGCATAGGAGCATACTTCCTTTTTGATATTTGCATTTTAAGTGGTTTATTTTCAGGAAATGTGTACCTTCGAAGTTCAAATGTTCGGCCTTGGTTCGCAATGGAACTTAGCCTAATAAATCTAAGTTGTTCAAGTCCACATCCCCTTCCGTCGGAAGTAGGAAGCCTTGTAGGAGGAACAATTTTATCGGCAGAAGGAACCATGGACCTGGCAAAAGCAGACCTGGACCTTACTCGAAGAGGAGGCTCGACAGTAGGAAGAGCCTTTTCCGGTGATTTATTTCTAGCAGAATGAAAAGGCGTGCTACGAGGAATGCCAGGAATAGGTTCGCCATTTGGTAAACAATCAAACTGTGAGGTGAACTCTGCAACAAAAAAGAGCTAATTATATTTTTTGGAGTGCGTTATAAGGTCATAGGCAGACCCGTGTCAATATTTATGTTAATACTGTAAATAAAACATCAAGTAACAGGGTGTCCAGAAATTATTGTGCAAACTGTCGTGCACCATATCAACCAAGCTTTCGGAAAATGTATACAGCACGTATAGAAAAACGCAAGAACAAAAAAGTGCATATTTAAAAAAGCACTCACGTAGACTACACGCACAAAAATAAACGAAAGCCGAACAAAACTGCACAGAAAAAAAGATCCTTTACTGGAAGCCTATCTGGTTAAGAAATTTTGGGAAACTTAACAAATGATATCTGATTCCCAGAAGAGAACCATTAGCCAGCATTGAAATTTTGCGAAAAAGCTGTAATGATTTAGTAGAATCGATAAAAGGGAAAGGAATATTAGTAATTAATCACGTCATTAAAAATTTATACGAAGAAGAAACTAAAATTAAGAAAAAAATCATTATCAAAATGCTTCATTTTATGAGGACTTACTAAAAATAATTAAAGGAATTAATCACCTATATATTAAACGAAAAAGAAATCTCTGATATGTGATACCCGAAAATTATTCAAAAAATTAAAGAATAAAGTAAATGAAGAAGTTAAAAAATTGTCCAAAGATGAAGCAAATTATTCAGAAAGCGCAGGATAATCGAAGATTAACTGGGTTAGTAATAAATACTATCCTTAGCTCTGAGAAGCACTAAAAACAAAATATAAATGAGATAAACAGACTCACGGTTTCAGAGACAGAGATAATTGAACCAACCGAAATATCAAATGAAATGAACAAATATTTAAAAGTAATATAATATTGCCAGAAGTTGAAAGTGAAACAAAAATCACCCATTTTACGACCATAAGTAGCATAGAGCTAGATGGAATTGTTAGTAATTTACAAAACAATACCGTAGCCGGAGATAGTAAAATAAGTATAAAATGATTTTATATTTTTACATTCTGGGATAAAAAGAATCAGGAGAAAAATTGTGAACAGAATAAAGCCATAGTATAAATTTTAAGCCTAGCGCCGGTGCTTCCAACTATTTAATTATGAGAAAACATTATATATCAGATATTGGTTACTCTTGGAGATATCGAAATATGAAAAATTATATTCAGGACAGAAAATGATAGTTAAATATAAGGATCTCGTGTAATTGGACAAAATGTTTTCCTAACTACGCTCTGCAAATTTGCTGATGACATTTTTTTCTCTGCAATCTTTCCTTGACCTTGAAATGGAAAGAAGCGCATTTTTCCGCTAACATTACGTTTTCTTAGACTTAAAAAGGGATTTTTGGATTCAAAACGACAATGCCAGTGTTTCCAGTGCATTTTTTAGTAATATTTCACTTTTTTATTCAATTTGATTGAACAAAAAACAGGCTAAAACACTGATACACGTGGAAATGTCCTATAGGATCCACTGGGCCCTGGTTATCGTTACGATTTCGCGTTTTAGTCCAAGTCACCTCACGCATTATCTAATAACAAAATTACGCAATCTTTCATAGTTTCAGGTGAAGAAATGTCGTGGCACTTGAAGCTCGGAAGTTATTTTAAAAATCAAACGCAATAGGGCCCACTGGAATCCGGTAACTGTTTTGAGGGTGAAATCAGAACACATGTCCATAATTGTTTGAAAATTTAATTCAACATTGTATTTAACTTCAGACTGATGTGATTTTCGTTTGTAAAATATTTTGGTAAACAAGTTTTTACCAAAAGAGAAGAAGGAATTACGGAAAGTCAAAATCTTAGTTAGTGATATTTTTAAATCGATTTTGACCCTGGACGGACCTACTATATTACGTGTTGTGAAAAAGTTAAGTTCAGAAAAGACTTGATGCCATGAGTCATAATTTTGTGGAAATTTCACCTTTTGGAGAAGACAGTTTTGACACCTAGAAAATTCAAGCAACAGCACTTATCACTTTAAATGACATCTGGGATTATGTTTATAGGAAGACTGTTCGACTTGCAGTTGAAGCAGAAGCAACTTCCTGGGATGCTGCTAAAGCAAATTTAATACGAGATTTAATTCTTATGATTACAGCTAAGTTGACATACATAAAGGGATGCAGAACACTTAGGAAAGTATTGATCAAATTACAAAATGTGCATTAGTCTGAAAGACCAGCACGTAAGGCACCAGAACATAATTTGGAAATCTGACACGGGATTGCATATCAAAAAGGTGAGATAATGGTAAAGGTGAATCGTTCAAAATAGTTGAGGTTACGACGACGGACGTATCAATGAAAACGATGTGAAATATAAAATCGTTCACTGACAGGTTTACAGAATAATTATGAAAGGCAAAGCAAATTTGTCAACGTGTTCAGTTTCTGTTCAAGGTAAGAAAACACAGTTACCACACCCGAAAAAAGTATCGTGAACTTTACATGTTTTGGAATTAAACCATGCATACATTTCTAGTCCAATTCAGGTAGATTCATTAAAAGATTCAAAATTTTTTTGTAACCAACTGCAGCATACATCTTTCAGTTCCAGAATATATAAACCTAGGGACAACACGTAGAAACGACAAGTAGGACGGATTGGACAATAGAACAAGTCAAAAAAGTGAATTTTAAAAATTTGGTGGGTTAGCCCCTTTTGGTTCCCGATCATGCATATATTCTGGATAAGACAAAGAAAGGAAAGTTAGATTCCAAAACAATAAAATATATTTTGTGGGGTATTTAACAAAAGTGAAAGCCTTCAGACTCTGAGATCCGAAAACAAGAATAGCCCGTCAAGTACAGAAGTAAAACTCTTATTGAAAATAAGATTTTCCTGCGGACAATTAAGAAAGTATTTAAAGTAAAACCTTCTAGCACTACAGAAGACGAAAAGTGCGGGAATGAAATCAAAGTAATTGTTAAGTAAGAGCAAAAATATCCAGAAATTGTAGAGCACAAGTACCAGGAAGATAACGAAAAAGTACAGACCCTATTAAGCTCAGCTTCCAACTAAGCTCGAACCTGTAATGAAAAGCCAAATCTGCATTTTTGTGAATCGTCCAAACGATCGCAAGTTAATTAGTTCTGAATGGATCTGACGTAAAAAATTTAACAAGTATGAATCAATTTAACGAAGAAAAGTTAGAGTTGTAACAGAGCGTTTTGTACAAGAACCTGATGTTCATTTTTATGAAACTTTTGCACAATTAACCAGATCTGGCTGAATTCATTTTATAATTAATTTAGAAGCAGAACTACAACTTGAAGTGCATCAGTTTTATTTCTTCAACGTCTTCTTAACAGGTGAAATGAAAGAAAAGATTTGCATGGAAATCCCGAAACAAGTAAAAGCTATTTTTCTAAAAAGCGTCGTCAGTTTATAAGGCAATTATATAACTATATAGTAGGCTTGTTACACAATTCCATTTATGGACTTAAACAATCGGCACGCCAATGATATAAGAATTTGTACCGAAAGCGAAAAGAATTAGATATGAAATCACTCATTCAGATGGCTGTGTTTACAATAATAAAGATAATGAGTTAGCTATGAGATTTGTAATTTATATCAATGATGTCATGAGAAAGTGAAAAAAAATTATATCGATTCCATATCGCAGCCTAAGGGGGTTATGAATGTATTTTGTCAGTTCTACGCGACCAGACACTGCATATAGTATTCAGTAAGTTAATTAAAAAAATATTAGGGCAAGGTTTACTGGAAAGCAGTATAAGGAGTATTAAGCTATTTGAAGTACATCAACAAACGTGTTATTACGTTAAGGAAAACAGAAAAACCTTATGCTGTCTTTTTCTGATGCTGATCTGTCTAATATTTTCAATATAGAATTTGGTGAAAAATTTTAAATGGGATCAAATGTTGATATTCTTGAAAAACCTTATTTCCGCAAGGATTAAAAAGATTATTTTAAATTATATATATATAGCTATGATAATAATAATAATATTATATTCACCAATATAATTAAGGATGATTGAGATGGTGAATAACAGAGTATAAACGACTCTCATTTCTTCCAAGTAGGTGAAAGACTGATTGTTCTATTGATACAATAATTCTGATTCTTTATTATGCAAACATGTCCTATAGGCTTCATTTCATAGAGTATCATGTTATTCGGAGATATTTGTATTTCATTAGTCAGTTTTATTAGAAAAAAAATTTATTTCGGAGATTATGTATAAGGATAGAGCGAGTAGAAATAATTAATTATGATGAATTTTCAAGTCGACGATAACACGCTTGGAAATAAAACCATAAATTTTCTTTAAATATGTTAGAAAGCTTACAAATTCCGGGTAGATTCGCTAATAGTAGAGATGTTTATGACATATTTGTAGATATTTGCACTACAATAATGTTACATACACAGACATGTATATATCGTTACAATTAAAAGTTTTTCATAAGGACAAACGCAGGAATTCTCCAGGAGCAGCTGCTAATCTAACTAATTGCACCTGATTCCAGCGAAATCGCGGTAAAATTTTAGCCACAGCCACGTCTCACGACCATGAGTTAAGTAGTTAAAGTCTATGACGGGATCAATAAGACAATTCAGCGAATGTCTCGTGCACGCAAAGCACAGGGAGTACCCAAGGACGACCGCCTTCTGTATTTTTCCCTATGACCATTTAGAGGAGCGATATTAAGGTTAATGCCGTAAGAGTGACAGAGAGGGTACAAAGCACTCTTTGTGCCGCATTGTGTCTCTGGATGTAGGTTGTTCCTGCATGAGTTGGACAACAAGACAGTTTGTGTGCTAAATGCTCGGGGTGTGCATGTCACGCCCTGCAGCTGTCATCAGGAATTTCTTAACTCAAAATGTGGCAACGGTATGTTAAGGTGGAAGTAACACTGTCTTGACACGCTTAAATGAAACTCTCCGTAACAGACTTCAATCCGGGTCATATAAGGAAACGAAATTTAGCTCACACAACATTGACTGATTATTCACATTTCTATGGAAGATGCCGCGCATCCTCTTATCGAGAAGCTTTTCACGAAAGTTTTTCTCCTGTTCTTTCTTTATCCGGGATTTCAGAAGTGAGTACTTGAGAAAGATAAGATTCGATGCATTTTACTCCCCCTGCACACTGAAGTTAAATCCGAGTATTTCAGCAACATTTCTTGCCACACAGATCCGATTGCCTGAACAACCCTATCATTTAGGATAGCTGTCAATATCTTATACAGTGTGTTCAGACAAAGTTCTTCGCACTTTAAATATGAGGTGAAAATTCGGGCCAAATGCCGATCAGTTAAAGAAAACTTCTTCCACCAGAAGGTCTTTATACCATCTGGTCCTGAAGCAGAATAGTTCTTCATACCTCTTAATACTTTTTTCACCTCCTCGGTAGTGATAGGTGGGCATTCTTCCTCAGGTGTTATAAGAAAATCCCATGGCTCCTTGAAGCTATTTGTGCTCTCTGAGTCTTTGTCGAGTCTATGCTGCACTTCGTAGACTTCTCTCCAACATGCTTCGACCTCCTCCCGTTCGGGCGGGGGGTCGACAGTAACTCGAGGATCTTCTAAGCATCGAAATGGGTCAGAGAGAAACTGTTAATTTTCTCTGACCCACCTATCTCTCTGCTCTAGACTTCTCTTAGCGTCAGCTAGTATCAGTATTCCTTTAAGAATATGCTGCCTGATGGTCGTAAGCTTTGACTTGTTAAGCATGGTTTCGCAGTAGTTGATGCGAAATGTGCGATAGCTTTAAGTTTTCCGCGCACCATCCAGGTCTAGAGTGATCAGCATTGTTGCCCGACCCATTGTCGGGAGCCCTGCAAGTTCTATTGCTTTGAGCCACATATAGCACAACTATGTTTGGTGTATTCATTATTGATCCCACGAGAAGCTAGGAGAAGGGGTTCGTCCATCCTTGCAGAGCGCGTGTGTGCAAAAAATTACAAGATTTTTTTAAATTTTATGGGATAAAAGCTTGTACTCAAATGAAAGTAATCTGTCGACCGGTCTAGATGGCAGGCAAATAAAAAACGCGAAGTTGATATGATAACTGACATTTTATTGCGCAAGAAAAACAATGTATCAAACATAATAATACTCGTTCTCAAATTGCGCTCTAAGGAAACTTTTGAAAAGATAATCCAAGCCCAGAAAGGCACTTCATGTGCATTGGTTCTGGTAACCTTTCAATTAGTACGTCTCGAATCACGTGAATATTTCTTTTGAATGGCCGAGACTCTTGGCTTGAATTTTATCATTTAAAGTGTTGAAAGGATATTACTGTACCTCGCTCCTGTTTGGTCCAGCTTGAATATTTTATAGATTTGTGTGTGTGTGTTTATCATAAAAAAACTGACTGGGGAAATGACGAGAGATTATCAATTAAATGATACACATTTATTCGACTTCAGATATGAAACATTATATTCAAGTTCTACATTTTCTTGAGTTATCCACGTAGAGGATTAAGCCTTATATTGCGCACTAAAAAACACCCCGAGATTGTCCGGCGCTCACCTACTATCGCTTCGGTGATTTTGTCTCTAGTCAGTGCTGTATCTTTTCCGCTTCCTATGTTTATTTTTGCCCGTTTTTTATAACCGTGGTCATTTGTATACAATCCAGCAAGTTGATTATGAATTTTCAATATAGCACGTACGTCACCATCGGATGTGCATAATACAATTTGTTCTTGAGTTGGCATAGGTGTATACTTCTTATTTTCTATTTGCATTAGAAGTAGTCCATTTGTAGGAAAAGTGTACCTTCGAAGTTCAAATATACGATTTTGATTCACGATGGGAATGAGCCGAAGACATTCCAGTTGTTTTAGTTCACATCCCACTGCGCCAGTAGTAGGGAGCCTGGTAGGAGGATCCATCGACCTGACAGGACGAGATCTGGACTTCACATGAGGAGACCTCGATCTAATACGAAGAGGAGGCTCAGCAGCAGGAAGACTCCTTTCCGGTGAATTATTTTTATTAGAAGGAGAAAAAGGTTCGCCAAGTAAAATGCCGGGAATAGGTTCACCGTTAGGCAAACAATCAAACTGTGAACTTAAATCTGCAAAAACAATCAGGATATTAAAATTTTTAAAGAACATTTGTATTTTATAAACCTCTTGTGACAATATTGTGAGGCAAGTTCGTGTTTCGATGAAAATTCTTCAGCTATAATTGTTCCTGTAATAGTTATTAGACTTGAATGTAAAGTATTTTTGGAATACACTGTGCTCTCTAATCAAAGAATTTTAAAGTTTGCTTTAATTTTTTTAATAAACAAATGTAAAGCAACACTAGAATAATAAATAAAAATTTGTTTTTAAGACTGCGAAGATGTTTGAAAATAGTTTTTTTCCTACTTACACTTCTTAATATACAAATTTTTTCTGTAAAACGTTCTAAAAAGTCTTGATTGATGTTTTTTGAAATTTTTGTGCAGAAAGAATAAAAATATATTTTTGAATTATGCATATTAAATTGCTATATTTACCAAAAGAATTAAGAATGATTGAGATAGGTAAGACGAAAGTATAAACGGACCACATGTTTTGCAATTAGAGTAAAGACTAATTATTATATAAGTATGATAATTCGCATTCTTTATTGAATAAGTGTATCCTTCGGCTCTATCCAGTTACTCGGCAAAAAAATTCATTTCCTAAATTTTTTTAAACGCATATAAAAATTTACATATACTACCTTCAAAGATCATCTACAAAATTCGCGCGAGTGGAACAGAAAATCACTGGTGATAAAGCATTTAGCATTAAGCATTAAGCAAGGTAGCCACTTACTGAGAAAAATAATAGTTTTTAATAAAAGATACTATTTCTTTAACATATATATTTTTTTATTTAATCCTAAATAGCCTTAATGTAAAGAAAATCATCAAACGCTTATGTTTTTATTGCATTAAAAGAAATAAAAACTCTTTCTTTCAATAAAGAGAAATTTCTTTAAACCGAATAAACTTTTCTTGAAATTATTTTTCTTTGATTGAAATAAATATTCTTTAAATAAAAAAAATGTATTTCGGAATGTTTTTCTTTTAAGTGCCTCATATCAGTATTTAAATTTTAAATTGACTTGTAGTAAATTGACTTGCAGAAACCAAAATTTCACTTATGGGGTCTTTTTGGACCCTATTACAATTTATAACATGCATTTCTATTGAAACAGACGTAGTTTCATTGTCCTGTTGAAAAATGTGCATCATTTAAAAAAATATATTTTTTTAAATCACACTTATATATTTGAGAATCTTTCAGACATTGTAAAATTGTTGAATGAAAAATGTGATTTTTGGATTTTCCGTTATTTTTCCGGGGTTCGATCCCTGAGACGGTACCTCTGGAAATTTTTCAATGTACCTTTACCGAGGTTGTGGTGGTTCGGAACTCATCTTGAGCTGTAGGTCCCCCCATCGTGTACTTGACTGCAACCCAGTCCGTCAATGACGGCATAAAAACCCGGCTTTGTCCGATATGTCGGGGCAGACTGCTCTGATCAGGTCACTTGATTGCATTATGAAAATGCGTCCGTGACTAATGATATATACGGGGACAGCCCCGTGCAAAAATCATCAAATAAAAATCCATCTCTAACCAAAAATGCCTTCGATATGTTGGGTAGTATAAGCCTGTGACGAGATTTCAACACGGAAATGTTTTTATAAAAATAATAATAGTATATAGCTTTACGTAAAGGTAGCAAGCAGTACTATGGTAGAAATATTGGTTATGTCAAATTTTTTATTTCACTGTCATTGGGGGCTCATTTCAGGCTCTTAAATGACCCCCGGCGCAATTTTTCAAAAAGAAGCCCTATCACAAAAAACTACCCTAAGAATTAAATTGTGCCCTAACTATTCACTAATCATAAAACTGAGTATTTTAATATTAAAAGCATATTTTAGGCTCTCCCTTGCCTCCAAAATAAAATTTACAAAACAATTTTTTAACATTAAAAACTACGCCTTACCTAAAACTGATGATAAAGTTGACTAAATATGCACAAGTCATAGAAGTGGGTAAATCAGAATTGATGGCGCATTCCAAACTATCCAACGTCCTCGAAAAAAAGATTAAAAAACCATCCCGTAATGTTTAGGGAGTATTTTGGAAAATTAATTTTGGGGGCACTGGAGAGCCTAAAATGAGCCTTCAGTCTTGATGTACTAACTTTTAAGATTAGCGCATATTTATTTTGTAGGGTCATTTTTTATGATAAGAATTGTTTTTGAACAATTGCGCGGCATCACTACCAACAATAAATTTATAAGTACAGTGAAACTCTTCTGTAGCACCGTTTTTGGGGCTGACGGTGCGTGGAAACTAACTCATTAAAGGCTGTTCCGCTTTTGTATGTTCACGCCTAAGTGCTCACCTGAGTGACAACCGCAGATCCCGAGTACCCCGCGCAGCTTCTATTATACCTACCTACTTACGAATCTGCGGAAAATCTCCCTAGATGCATCTCTCTACGTATCGCAAGTTTTATCTTCTTTCCAACATGGCAGAACTGCGGAAATCTCCCTAGTAGCATCTCTCTCCCAAAAATTTTTTAAAATACTCCCAAGCATTTAAAGATGACGAAACAGTGGCAGGTCTCCCCACCGGCATCTCTCGCTCGAGAATTTATTTTAACAATTTGAAAAGACAGATGAATTGTAGCAAGTCTCCCCAGTGGCATCTCTGCTCTACAGAAAAAAATTGTAAGTAGTATCAAGGATGGGAAATCTGCGGCAAGTCTCCGCAGCGACATCTCTACGCCAAAAAATTTCTTATTACTTATAAAAATGGAAAAACTAAGCAGTTTCTCTATATTTGAAACTACTTAGGATATTATCTTGAGCGAGAGATTACACTGGGAAGACTTGCCGCAGTTTCGCCATCTTTAGAACTGCTTGAAAATTTTTCTTAAAGGAGAGATGTCGCTGAGGCGACTTGCCTCACTGGTTGCTGTCGTGCCATATTTGGAAGTACTTAAAAAATTTTCTTTCAAGAGAGAGGCTGCTGGGGAGTTTTAACGCTGATGAGAGATGCCACAGATGTAACAATAATCCTGGGAAACCTGTCGAAGATGTGACAATTATCAGTGTTAGACTTTCCGCGGTTTCGCTACTTTCATGCCACTCAGGTATGACAATTAGTCCCAGGAGGCTTCCCGAAGTTCTAATATTTTAATATGTACTTGACAATTTTTTTCGGAGGAGAGATGCTTTAGGAAGATAATAAGTCGTGGGAAGCTTGGTGCAGTTTTGCCATTTTTATTAAGACTTTCAAAATTTGTTGGACGAGAGAGATACCACTGCGAGACTTGTTCCTGGTGAGAGATGCAGCAAAAATGTCAATTTCCTAGCGAGAAATGCCGCGCGGGTGGGAAGCTCCTAGGTAGAGACGCTGCAGTTGTGACATACCGCAAATGTTACATGCCTCAGGTGTAACACACTACATGTGACATGTCGCACGTGTGACATGCCGTAGGTGTGTCTTGTTGCAGGGAGACTTGCCGCACGTGACATGATATTGATCCAATATTTTTACCTGGCTACTACTAGCTTTACTTAAAGTTAGCAAAACCATGCGTTTTCTTTTTGATTAGCAGCACAGAATTTTGCTTTTTGGTATTCAATGAGCCCTAAATGAGCCCTAATTCCTAAAAAAGGACATACAATGTTTGGGCACAGTCCGAGAAAATCAAATACTGCTGATATGCTTAATTCTCAGCTCAATGTCGCATTCCTTTACAGGGACCTTTAGAATATCAGGGGTGGTTTTTGGAAAAGAATTTGATGTTTTCTGATGGCTATAATATATAAAAAAACTGGTTAAATACTTTTTCCTGCAAATTATCAGTACTTTTGGGTAAGGGTTAGTTTTTAATGTTATGGGAAGGTTTTGAAAAATTGATTTTGGGGGCGTTGGAGAGCCTAAAATGAGCCCTTAATTATGTAGCTGGTGTTTAAACAAGCTATTGGCGGCTAATTCTTTGAACTTGACAAATCTCGTCTTAGGAATCAGTGCGCATTATCTCTTCTTACTAAAACTATTTATGAAAATTGAACTCTACATTTATCCGAAGTTAGATAATTTTTATCACCAGGAAATTTGCTTTGGGTGGAGCCTTTATGAATTATCTAAAATTATTGCACATTTTTAAAAAAAGAATATTAAAAATTGTAAATAAAAATACTTTTTAAAGTAAAAATCCAATGAACCTTAGGCAAATATTTGCATATAATCCATTACAATACTACTATAATGTTAACAGTGACAAATTTTCTAAGTCAAATAGTATAACTAGAAATAAAAATATACAAATATCGAAAATTTCCAAAACTGTAAATGAGAAAAACAGCTATATCAAAGCTATAAAATTGTCCAATGTTTTACCCAATGAATATAAATGACTAAATATATCTGAAAGTTCAGACAGATCTACTTCAAAATAAAAGATAAAATCCTATATTTTTTCTTAATTTTGTAAAATAGTCCCAAAGCTTTGTTAATGTTAACAGCATACTTTTTTATATTTTAGTCTTTAATTATAAGTCAGTTAATTTTAGTTAGTACCCCAACACAAGAAATTTCGTTTGCTTCTGGGTGTTACAGGTTGCATATATATTTTTATATATATATATAACTTGTAAAATTATAAATAAATAATTATTATTAATATATATTTCGTAGAATAATAATAACATACTAATTCCACTAGTGGCACCGTTATTTACTAGGCACGTTTCGAACATGTCAGGAAACCGACCTTTCAAGGTCACTTATTTAAATTTACCTAGGGGGCATTATTCCTCAACTGCCCCAACTCAAAAAGTCATGTTTTTCGATTGTCTCTAAATTCTGGGAATATGTTCGCCAACCCAACAGTAGTTAATCCACAAACTTATAGACCAGGATTACCAACTCTCCCCAAGTGAGAGGGGGTTGAATTTTCAACCCTAATGCCTGCAGGGGTAGATTCAAACGTCTGTAACTTCCTTTCTAATTACGCGATTTAAAATTTTTATGAGGGTTTTGGAAAGTGCTTTTTACACGCTTTCATCCTATTTTATTATTTATAACAAAAAAAATTGTTTAAACAATTTTTTCAATAAATAAATTGTTTATTTAACTTTTTTCGCAATTTAGGCATCTACGATTTTTTTAAAATAATCTCAAAAGAAAGCTTGACTTTTTTAATATGAAAAATGTCTAATAAGAAAATGGACAAATTGAAATTCATTGAGTTATAGAGCCGGTTGTAGAGGGAGTCCTCGCGCTCGCACTCGCACTCGGGCGTTATGCGGCAGCATACCGCGGAACAGTTTTCAAGTATGCCATTTTTTTGTATTACTCACATTGATCCA
>NC_046657.1:46517384-46519671 GCF_010883055.1 Belonocnema kinseyi
TTTTGGATCAATGTGAGTAATACAAAAAAATGGCATACTTGAAAACTGTTCCGCGGTATGCTGCCGCATAACGCCTGAGTGCGAGCGCGAGGACTCCCTCTATAACCAGCTCTGTAACTCAATGAATTTCAATTTGTCCATTTTCTTATTAGACAGTTTCCATAGTAAAAAAGTCAAGCTTTCTTTTGAGACTATTTAAAAAAAATCGTAGATGCCTAAATTGCGAAAAAAGTTAAATAAATAATTGATTTATTGAAAAAATTGTTTAAACAATTGTTTTGTTATAAATAATAAAATAAGATGAAAGCGTGTAAAAAGCACTTTCCAAAACCCTCATAAAATTTTAAATCGCGTAATTAGAAAGGAAGTTACAGGCGTTTGAAACTACCCCTGCAGGAATTGGGGTTGAAAATTCAACCCCCCCTCACTTGGGGAGGGTTGGTAATCCTGGTCTATAAGTTTGTGGATTAACTACTGTTGGGTAGGCGAACATATTCCCAGAATTTAGAGACAATCGAAAAACATGACTTTTTGAGTTGGGGCAGTTGATAGTTAGAACAATTTTCTTCATGGCGTGCACTTTCGGGAGATCACAGATTTTTTTCAATAACCAAGTTCTTTTGATTCCATCATTTTTTTTATCAATTTGATGTAATTATTAGTTACGTGAATCATTTGGATCTGACTTCAGATAGGAAACATTATATTATATAATTTCGCATTTTTTAAAATTATCATTGTAGAGGATTAAGCCTTATATTGCGCACTATAAAACACCCTGATATTGTACGGTGATCACCTACTGGAACATATTTTACTTCTTCTTTGGTAAGTGCAGTGACACTGCCGCTTGCCATGTTTATTCTCGCCCGTCTTTTATTGCGATTGTAATCAAAATCATCATATCTATACATTCCAACAAGGGTATTATGTGTCTTCAATATAGCATAAACGTCACCATCAAATGTTGATAATACAATTTGTTCTTGGGTTGGCATAGGCGTATACATATTCTTTTTTATATTCATGTCAAGTGTTGTATGTGCAGGAAATGTGTATCTGCGAAGTTCAAATGTCCGGTCTTCACTCATGTAGGGATTAAGCCGAATAAATCGAAGTTGTTCAAGTCCACATCCCAATCCGTCAAAAGTAGGAAGCCTTGTTGGAGGAACTATGGTACTGGCAGGAGTAACTATGGGCCTGGAAGAAGGAGATCTGCCACTGAATCGAAGAGAGGGTTCAGTATCAGGAAGATTCCTTTCAGGTGAATTATTTCTATGAGAAGAAGAAGGCATGTCACGTGGAATACCAGGAATAGGTGCGCCATTAGGTAAACAATCAAACTGTGAACCTAAATCTGCAACATAAAAAAGGGGATTAAATTTTTTCAAAGCACACTTATAAATGGTTATGTTAATAGTTACGTTTTTGGTAGCACTGCGGATAAAACTTACGCTATCCGAGTCGCCAGAGACTCTGCAGCTTTAATTGGTAATTTAAGTTAGTCGAATTGAATGCAAAGAATTTGTGGAAGACTATGCGCTCTAAAATCATTGAGTTTGAAAGGTTAATGTGATTTCCGTAAAAAATAAAAATAGAATGACAAAATTCTTTTAATTTGAAAAGTTGATAAAACAAATTTCACAAGTAAATCTCAAGACGAATATGAAAGTCAGGCTAATATAAAAAAGTAAAGATAATATAGATAAATGAGCGGCTGAAAGTAAAAACGGTACATATAAAGTTTGGGAGCAAAAATGGAACATACATTTTTCGAAGTAAAAAGGCAACAAGCAAATCTTCCGAGTGAAAAAGGAAAAAAAATTCTTCAGAATAAAAATGCAACATATTGATTCTCCGAGTAAAAACGGAACAAACGAGCGCTCAACTGGAGGGAGAGCATGCACGCACGGATGCTAGGTGGGGGTAGAGGCACGAAACCTTTGAAGCTTTGGATTATCATTCGATCGCAAGAGACCCAAATAAAAAGACGATAACAAAAAAGCAAAATACGTTAGTTTAAAAACATGAGAAAATAAATGATAAAAGCTATTCTGATTACAAATTTAATCAATCATTACTCTTGATCGAAAAATGGACATTTTTACTAACTTAAAATCAAAGTTTTGTGAAAATAGATATTGCAATTGCTTAGCACAAAATATTTAAAAATTGTTCAATTTTAAGGAAATACCAGGTGTATACATATGAAACCGGTATTTTTTCAAGAAAAAAACACATTTATTTCAAGAGAATGATAACAAATATTTTATTCAAAGTATGCGCC
>NC_046657.1:46519771-46520837 GCF_010883055.1 Belonocnema kinseyi
GAGGGAGTGGTGTTTGCATCTACGTGCACGGAAGCGGGGGACAGTGTTTTCGTTGGTGTTATTTATAAACTTCCAAATGCCTATTTTGGCACAGAACTTGAATCGTAAATATATACCCATGTACCTAACTTCAACAATATTATTCCTACAGGGGATTTTAATACTGATTTAGCTGGCTGCGATATACTCTAAGGGACATCATCGACACCCGGGAATATAGTGGGTATTAAAAGAACCAGAGATACACAACGATGGGCAACGTGCGTTGCTTAAAAATATTCAAATTTTCCCGCCGTAACATGGACTACGAACTAACGTTTTGACGAGCACGTCACCCCTCAAGAAAACTTTTGTTGAGATGTTGCCTGGATTTGAGGAATATTCTAGACTGTTCAAAAAATTCTAAATTCGACTTTTCCACCTGGCGTGGAACTCTACAATACTTCTTTGAGAAATTTTTATTCTTATATCCCTAGCATGACCAATAGGTCTTACCGGAGAGTAAGGAGAATATTTTATCCATCGATTATAATACGTTTGGTTGGTCAAAATCGTAACATGAGGAGGATAGTACAGACTACAGCAATCGCTAGTACCCCTATTAGTTGGTACTGAAATCCGCTACAACACACTGCCTGTCTTCCCGCCAACTCCAACCAATCAGCGCACGACTGAGAGGAAGGAGGAGGCGAGAAGAGGAACGAGCCGAGAGCACCCGGAGACTCGTTCTCACTTACCGTTGGTGTTCCCGAAGCGTCGCGTCGTTCGGTCTCAGTTTGATTTAGTTTAGTGACATTTAGAATTATTGTCCGAAAACTGCTGTCTCCGTTGACTGTCGGAGGATCTGCCTGGACGATTTCTACGGACTGTATTTTTCTAGTAAGCCTTAATGTAATTTTCTTCGGTTAAGTGAAACTAACCCGCCACGTGGCCATTTACGAGGTCATCTTGACCTTAATCTTTCTTCCTTCTGTTGCGTAGAATTATTTGTGGTGACTTTTGCTCATGTGGAGCCTTTCGGGGCAAATTTTCATGACTGGGTCTTGCTAGAATTTCTAATTGACGA
>NC_046657.1:46520937-46527503 GCF_010883055.1 Belonocnema kinseyi
TCCTTCTGTTGCGTAGAATTATTTGTGGTGACTTTTGCTCATGTGGAGCCTTTCGGGGCAAATTTTCATGACTGGGTCTTGCTAGAATTTCTAATTGACGATTCTGTTGTTGTTGGAATTTAATTATGTTTATTGGATTTTTCGCTTAATGATTTATATTTTTAATACCAATCTATGCTTCGGGTGATTTATAACATGAATATTTATGATAATTTATATGATGGCTTATAATTGTTATTTTGTCTATTAATTTGCTCGATATGATGTGTTTTTGACCATCTCTTTCTACGGAATTCTGACTCCCCCTTCTGTTCCATTATGACTCTCCCTTAATTTTGACGAATTTACTGACTCCCCCTTTCTTAAATTAAATACTCCTTATGTTTATGGAATTTTGGCTATGGCGTTTTCATTAAATTATGACCATCCCTTTATTTTGTTAATATTATAAATTTCGACTAGCCTTTTGTCTAATTATGACCACCCCTTCCTTATATGAATTTACGAACTACAATCATTTATTTTCTAAATATGAACACCACTTAACTTTGATAGTTATGGATATTCCCCCGTCTTTGATAAATTTATGAACTATAACCATCCCTTTTCTGAATATGACCCCCCTTTTACTTCGATGATTATGACCATTCCCCATATTTGATGACTCTATGGACTATGACCACCCTTTTTTGGTATTGAAATTGATTAACCCCTATTGTAGAGTTACTATTACCGCTTTTTCTTTGATTTTGATAACCCCTTGCTGAAATTGTGGATAACCACTTTCAATATTACTACTCCCTATAGTTCTTGTTAAACATTTGGTTACCCGATTTTATTTACCCCTTTTGAATTACCCCTTTTCATCGTTTTTTTTCTACGACAGCCTCTATACAATATGACTACCCCTCAGTATTCCGCTTACCCCCTTGTTACCCTTTATTCTAATTTTGTGTCCCCTTTTAGAGTACCCTTATTAGCGAATCGTACCTTTACACATTTTCATTAGGACCGCGACTTAGAATTAACCTCCAAAAATGTATTCTGAGAGGTTATGTTAGTTTATCTGTAGTTTGGTAGCGTGAACATTATTATAAAGTCGTGGAGTAATACCGAAGGTAACGGGGCCTAATCTACTGTAGATTAGTTAGTTTAGGTTATGTAGATAATTGTATTCAGATTTTTTTTGAGAGTTAAAAATTGTTTTGAGAACTTTATTGTATAGTTGAGTAGGATTACCGCCCGGGCAAACAAAACAATGTATCTCCAGGAGAATTAATGTATATTGAAGGTTAATAAACCACTTTCTATTTGTAATATTGAGATTTTGACTGATCTTGTTTTATTTGGATTTAGGGATTTTTACCATTTTTTTACCATCGACCACCCCCTCTACCATTAACTAAATTTTCAGGGCTAAGCTAGCGTATTTTGTTCCGTTATACTATATCTAACGCGGATTAAGGTGTTTTGTTGGGATTTCTTGCCAAATTTTGCAGTTATTGAGTTATTTTGTAGACTTTTATTGCTTTTGAGATTTTGCTGTAGAATATTGTTATTTGGGATTTTTGATGTTTTGAGTGGCTGTGGAAAGCCTGGCGCCCAACCTAACTTTAAAAAACTAGTTCTTGAATTTTAGTGACGAGAAGATATAGTAAAATTGTTGTGAAATCATTAAAAATTTATTTATGCCTTCGCGAAATCTTTCACAGAATCTTTGCGAAGTATCTGAAAATTTTAATATCTATTGTTAATCAGTGGAATCGTTGAAAATATTTGCCAAAAAATCTTTGAAATTCTGGCATTTTTTGTCAGAAATTTGTTAGTGTTTGTGAAATTATTGAAATCATTGTGAAATCATTGATGTTCATGCAACAAGTCACATTTTTTCGCTTGAACTTGTCCTAATCATGGCTCAAATGAAAAAAAAAATTTCGAGCTTTTTCAGATTCACGGTTATGTGAATGCGTGTGTGTGTGTCTGTCTGCCTGGCTGTTTGTTTGTTGTCTGTTGGTTTGTATACGTGGTACGTTTTGGATAACGCTAATGGTAGTGTACATCAACATTTTTTCCAGTTTTGGAACCCCTTAAAAAATTTTCAAATTTGAAAAAAAAATATTTTTCGAACAAGTTTTTTGTTGGGGGTGAATTTCAGCGGTATTGTGCAAAAAATCGAGAAAAAGCTCGAATTTTTTTTATTTCAGTCATGATTAGGACATGTTCAACCGCCTTTTATTGTGTTTGGAAAGTAGCCCAAAAAATAGAAAATAGCACTCTATACTCGAATGATTCAAATGATTTACTAAGAAATTTTAGTGTCTTGTTGAATTACAGTGAAATTTTACTGATTCAAATTAACGGAGCACTTTCTTGTGACATTCATGGTGAAGACGACTGTTTAAAAATTTTCTTAGCATACACTATTATTGTATGGTCAAATTGAAGTTTTGAAGTATTTTAAAAATAATTTTCAGTTTTTTAAACAATTATTTTTTGCTTAAACCATTTTTTCTCCACTTAATCTTAAAAATATAATATGTTTCAAATAAATGATATCATTTATAAATATTAACAGTAATATTATTTATTTAACATATTTTTAAATTGTTGAATCCACTGAATCATTAAAATTGAGTTGAAAAATACACATGCCATTTTTTGGGAACGAACGCGCTGGGTGATTGCATTTTGTTTTTGTTTGTTTTTTTTTTCAGTTGGGACTCTTGCGATCAAATCATGATTTAAATCTTCAAACTTTTTGAGCCTATACCCCCACCTGACATCCGTACGTGCATCCCATCCCGCCACATGAACGCTCGTTTTTTCCGTTTTTGCTTGTAGAATCAATATGTTGAATTTTCATTCTGAAGAAATTTTGCTCCGTTTTTACTCGAAAGATTTGCTTGTTTATTTTTTACTCCGAAAAAATGTATGTTCCATTTTTATTTTCAAACTTAATAAGTCCCGTTTTTACCTTTATCCGCTCAAATTTATGTACTTAATTTTATATTTAATTTAGAAAGAGAATGAGTAGCTGTATGACTGATTAGTATATTAGTATAATAATCCGCGTCGCATGACTCGTAGTTGATATATTTACAACATTTCACGTAATTGGACTACCTAATTTTAAGACATGTCATCAATAAATCTTAAAACTTTATGATTTTTCAATTGTAAATCATCAAAATTAAAAAAAAAAATACATGTGTTTTTAAATCCAATATTTTTTTTTAATCGTGTTGAAACAAAAAGAAAAAAATTCCTTCTTTAATCAAAAGAAATTTCTTTAAACCAATTAAACTTTTTTAAACATTAGGATGATATGCAATCTCCTAACACGATATACAATTTCAAAATAACTTATTAACTTATTCACTTTCTTATCATTCTTACCCAGACAAAGTCTTATATTTTACGTAGTAAAAGTACTTTAGATACAGAATTATAAGAATTAGCATTTTTTGTTAAAAATCTAACTATTTGTTAAAAAAATCAGCTACTTGCTGTCAGGTTGAACTCTTCTAAAAAAATCTGCATGCTTCGTGACTCGGATAGAAATTGAATTTTCATGCCTAAATTAAATATTGGCTTTTACGAGGCCGCAGCTATATTTTCTGGCTAGAAAACCCTAGGCTTTCCCTCTGCTGGCCTTTGAAAGGTTATTGTGGTGTGCTACTTAACTTAAATTATGTATGATTAATATATGATATAAATATATGTATTTTATAGCAAATAGTTAAGACCAACTTATAAAGGAAAAATTTAGAACCAAAAAGGAAATAGCTACATTTCTAGATAAATTTTTTTAAAACATGAAACAAACAATTTGGAACAAACTAGTTTAATTATAAAATAAAAAGGGTACACAGATATTAATTTCAAACAAAAAAAGTAGAATTGATGAAAAAAAGACAAATTTTCTATAAAACAGTTGAATCCTCAACCACCACAGAATATTTTTCAACCAGAGACTTGCATTTTAAACCAAAAACATTAATTTTCCACGGAAAAAGACCTATTCTTAACAAAATACACGAATGACTAACCACAAAATATCAATGTTCAATTTAAAATGTAAATTTGAAACCTTAAAGGAAGTTTTTATATTTTTAGTCAGGAATTTAATTCTTCGCTAATCTGAAAAACATGAATTCTTAGAAAAATATCTAAATTTTAAACACAAAAGAAAATTTCATTTCAGTGATAAATCTTCGTTAAAAAATGAATTTTAAATAAAAGAGTTTCGAAATTCGACCAAGAGGTTTTAAATCTGTTTCCAACAGATTTATAAAGTACAATTAATAATTTAAATGATTTAATAATTTCAGAGGACACTACAAACTCCAAACCATTTAGAAATATTGATGTAGCAGAGATTCAAATGGGGCAAAATGTTTGTTTTGAAGAGTACGCTCAGGTTGAAGAAAATAATTTAGGATTTGAAGAAAACACGATATTGAACAATATAATGCAAGCTCTTCTCACAGATGATTTTTTGGAGTATGCTATTCATGAATTGGAAACGGACGAAGAGGAAGGAATAGTAGAAGCGGAAGAAGAGGAACCAGTTGCAGATGAGGATGTATCTGCGCTCCAAAATGAGCCACGAGAAATTCAAAAGTTGCGTGAGTGGGGTCAAAAAATACCTCAATTATCGCTGCATGAATTGTTTAATATTTTGCAAGATAGACTGCTACCTTCTTCACCAAATTTTTCAAAAACATTCCACAAAAAATGGATGCTAGGTATAATATTATTCCAATGGAAGAGCAGAATGAAATAATGGAATAATTAATTTACTTTAGTATCGATGCGGTCCACGAAATTGTGTAAATCCCGATATACACAGAGAAAATTGAATTTAATCTTAAATTAATGTTGACGGCTTTCAACCATTTACTTCGTCGTCAGTTGATTTCTGGACAATTCGAGGAAAAGCCTACTTCATTCCCGATGTCTATAATGCTTTTCCAACAGCAATCTTCTTCGTGACAACAAAACCTGGAAATCCTGATACTTTTCTAAATAATTTCGTAGAAGAGTTGTATCAGCTCCAAACATAATGGAATTACTATTTCCGAAAGATATTTCCTTATTCGATTGAAGTGCGTGATCTGCAATACACCTGCCAGAGCGTCTTTGAAACAAACTGCAGGACGCACTGGATTTTATGGTTGCGAAAGATGCACTATAAAAGGTCAATCAGTGGATCACACAACTGTTTATCCATTCTGTGAAGTTTAAGAAACAAACGATGCTTCATTCAAAAGTAATGCCCAATCTGAAAACTATCATGGACCTTCGCGCAGTTTAATTAAAATTTTTATTTTTGACCCTAAGCCGCATCTCTTGAAGATAATTCCGGCATGTCAACATCCGCTGATAATAAATGCACAGATTATATAAGATTACTGAACTTGACCTTATGCTTCATTGAGTACACTGAAGTGAATTTCAAGAATTCAAAATACATCTAAACATTGTACAGAATTCTAAGAATTCTACATTTGAATTAGTTATCAAGGAAATAAAAGTTGTTGTCGTTAAAAATACTTTCCGCATTGCGGTGTTAGAGGAGACAACATCGTCGAACCTGACGGATATCATTAAGCTCAAAGCGGATTCTGAATCTGCTTTAGATGAGAACAGGGTATTGAAGACTCAAACTTCTAGGTTAATGAGTACATGTGACTACTCAGAACAGAATAAATTACTTCAGCAATCTACTTGTGTGAAACTTTTAGAAAATTGTAGGAAAAAGCGGGGATTCGCAACTGATATGATAGGTTGGACTGAGAGCGTGCCACTGTATACAAGATAATCGCTCTCGAGAAATAATTGGCTGATATACCATATAATGCAGCTCTTCAACTTAAAAGAAACAAAAAATTAAAGTGCCTGCGGACAACTGGGTGTTTTTTGGCCTAATCCAACGACCTTGATGCCCTCCGTTAAGGCTTTTTCAGGATTGAGCTGCATCATGTGGATCACGCAGTTAATCAATGGCTTCTATTGTTTACTTTTTTGGCAATTTCTCTTGCGTTTTTCTTTACTCTCTAATTTTTTAAATAATGTTCTGCATGTTAAGCAGTATTTCCTGACAACCTATAGGCTGTATTATGCATGGTTGATTTTTGTAGAATTGTTAGTATGAAGGTTGGTCTGAGTTGAGTACCGGTTATTAATAGTCTGTACATTCAATGTTGTGTTATTGTTGGATATACTTTTACTTATTCTCGTTATGGAACTAAGTTTACTCTCAGTTTATTATGGATTCTCCAAGTATTTCTCATGTGAATGTCCAGTCTCTCTTCGCTCACATTCATGAGTTCCGACCTTTTTTGAGCTCTTGTGCATATCATATTATAGCATTTTAAGAGACTTGGCTGATCTCGAATTACCAATCAAGTATAGTTGCATTCCACCATTATGCACTTTTCCGTACAGACAGAGAGGAACGGAGAGGGAGTGGTGTTTGCATCTACGTGCACGGAAGCGGGGGACAGTGTTTTCGTTGGTGTTATTTATAAACTTCCAAATGCCTATTTTGGCACAGAACTTGA
>NC_046657.1:46527603-46552352 GCF_010883055.1 Belonocnema kinseyi
GAGGGAGTGGTGTTTGCATCTACGTGCACGGAAGCGGGGGACAGTGTTTTCGTTGGTGTTATTTATAAACTTCCAAATGCCTATTTTGGCACAGAACTTGAACCGTAAATATATACCCATGTACCTAACTTCAACAATATTATTCCTACAGGGGATTTTAATACTAATTTAGATGTGAGTTGCATTTCTAACCGCCTCCCTTGCAGTTACTTCAGACATTAATATCGCTATTGAAAATAAGGAAATAACAATAGTTGTTCTATTTGATTTTTCTAAAGCTTTCGATACTGCTGATCTCAAGCTGCGTTTAAATAAACTTCGTAACTTCAATTGATCTCCTTCTGCAATTTCGTGATTTGATTCCTACCTTAAAAACCGTTTCCTATAAGTGCTTAATGATAAAGATGAGCGTTCTTGTTAGGTAGGGCAAGCTGTGGTGTTCCTCAGGGCTGCACCCTTTAAAAACTTAATCAAATCGTCATAGGACAGTCCTCTTCCCCGTCTGCTGCTATATTAAGGTCCCTGCCTCAGCTTAAGGTTGATGGCCTTGACATTTCCTTTGTTGAATCGGTGAGAGATTTGGGGTACATCGTTAATCGTGCCCTCTGCTGGAAAGAGCAAATTGTTGAAATCTCGAGAAATAACCCGGATTCTCTTTGTGGAGAGTCTTATCCTCCCATTTTTTGATTATGGATGTGTTCTATATGATGGTATCACAGATAAGCTAAATTCTAAACGCGAGCGAGCTCTTAATGCTTGCATACGATTCATCTACGATGTCTCGAAATATGAGCACATTTCTTTATATCGGCAACGGGCAGGAATTCTCAATGTGTCGAAAAGAATTTAGTTCTTTATGCGCAATCTGATTTTCAATCTCTTTTATAAAAAAACTTCTCAATATCGTCTAGATATCTTTGAATACAGAAATGTGACATTACCTGCTCAGTCTAGGCTTCGAGCAAGAAAAACGGTCTTTGCAGTTCCACGTCATAAATCTTGTAAGTTACAAAGATCCTTAATGGTAAGGGGAGCTCGTCTTTGGAATAAGATACCTGATTTAATTAGAAATGCACCTTCGTCTTATCACTTTACAAAGCTTTTCTATAACTTTTTGTTTAATATTGATAATTCTACTCTTGAAAATTCGCTCTGTTAAATCGTAAATTGTTAATTTTTTTAATTTTCAATGACGTTTTGAGCCCTAGTATTAAAAATGTAACTTTGCACTTTCTGATTACTGTTCTAATTTTTGTTATCTAACTATTAACTCTAAAGTTTTCTGATTATATCCACTTTTCCAACCGCTAGCTTATACAAACATATTTTACTAATAATCATTTAATAATACGTTGTTTTATCTTTAGCCATCTGTAATTAACTTTTGCTTTCTTTTTCTCTTAGCTACGTCATATTTGTCATTTGATCAGAGTTGTTATATTTTACTATGAACATACGTCAAATTTGTTCCTCAGAGGGCTTAATAGCCCTAGGAAATTAATGAAAATATTTTTATCATAATAAATCGTTTAGAATTATTTGTAGTTCATGCTGTTGATGGATGTGGCTGATTTTCCTTAGTTAGTAAAACTGTTTTATTTGACATTAACAATAAATTGATTTTTTTTATTTGGACCCAATTTTTTGGCATCATAATATAGATCAAGACTTTTTTTCGAAAGCATGAAGCACTAAATTGAGTTACTTTAATTAGATAAAGAGTAATAAAATGCACTAACGGCGCCTATGATGGCCGGGACGCTTTTTTCGTGGAACTTCTTTCGACTAATTTATCGCGTCAATCATCAATATTTCTTGTTTAGAGAACTGCTCTTTGCATTTTGCAGGGTTGAGATGGATGTATTTAGAAGCGTGTTTAAAGCTCATTGATTTGATCCTTTCTTTCCTCTAATGGGTGAAACCAAAATTAAACAATAGAGCAGCTGGTTCCAATTAGGTTTAAGCCCCGATGGCCTGTGTTGACCCCACAATTTTGAGGAGGATCAAAGATACTTTAATCGAAGCGTATGCGAAGAGTTTTGCGGGCCGTTTGATGTCGCCGAAAAATGTAAGTTTACGAGACCAAGGGTAGCATAGACAGAGTGCCAACAGCTTCGAAAGGTCACGAGGACTCTTTAAGGAGTCAAAGGGCCTGTTTTAAGAAATGGAGAATTTTTCCCTTGCGCATAAATGCATGTCTGTGAAAATCAGGTTTGGAATAGAGAAGGTGGAAGATTTAGTGGTTCAAGTGAATTTAGCGACAGGTTCAACCGAACGTTGCTTTGATTACGAGCCGATGACCGTTGGATATACAACAACGAAAAGAACAAAAGCCCTTATGAAGAAGGCCAAGGCTAGCAGGAATAAAAGCCAAAGCGGTACACAGCCGGAAAAAAACTAGAAACTTCTACAAGAAGCCGAGGATTCGGAACGTTGCAGCAGGCGCGACTTTGACTCTAAAAACAGGGGGTGGAGAAGGTAAGCTTGCAGCCCATGTCACTAGGAAACAGACGAAGAAGAAGCAGAGACAAGCTCGACCCGAGGCTGTTCTCACCAAACCGCGTGAGGGCTTCAGCTACGCTGAGGTTCGACAAAACCTTAAAATTAAGTTGAAATCTAACACCCTTGGTTTTAAAAAATAGAACTGTAAGAGAAAATAAAAATGGAGATTTGCTGGTAGAGGTTTAAAAGGGTGGCAGCGTAAGGGAGCTCGATCTTTGTACTCTGTGTTCGAGGTATTAGACCTAGCTGCCGCCAGGCGTCATTTCAGAGCCACTTCGTTGAAGACGTAAAAGGAACTCTGAAGGTCTTTGTAGAAATGACGGAGAAGCTGCCACCGAAACTAGTAGACACAGAAAATCTGATACTGGCTTGGATGTCATGTAGACTGCGCAAAAAGACAAAGGTGAGAAGGTGCCTCCGCTGCCTAGGCTTGGAAGACATGGCAGCAAACCATAAGTGAGGAGCGGCACAAGGCCTATTGCAAAAGCGGCAAAAAGGGCCATTTGGCTTCCGGCGTATGACGGCTTTGACACAAAAGGGGAGGGGGTTAGTTAGTAAAAATCTGACACAACCCGACAAAAAATGCAAAGAAGTCCCTATTTAAAACGACGGATCATGAGAACAATAGGTTTAGCACGGCCAGACTTCATTTATAACATGACTTCCTAGAGAAAGATATATCTTTTGTACCTGCTGCACCAGGAAGTTGTTGCATAATGACAGGTCACGTGAAACATGAATTTGATGCAGTTCATTTTTATTCAGAACTTAATTTCTTAAAACTTAAAAAAAGTGAACTTGAAAATTCTTCTACTGTAAAAGGTCATGAGAAAAGCAAGCTAGGTGTGTCCAATATTTATTAAAAAACCTTAACTTCCTCGAGGAGGATATATTTTCCACACCTTGAGCACTTGGACGTTGTTATATAATGACGTCTGACGAGAACACTCGTCTTTAATTTGAAGTTCTGCAAAATTTCCGTCACATACTTTTTGGGGAATCCTTCCATGTGGGTTGTAAATGAACGATAGGACCGGGTCACCCTTTAGGTAGTACGCCTGCCACAATCTTCTCCATTCAGTGATAGACTAGGTATAGAATGTTGCATAAAATCTAGGCGTATAAAGCAGAAGAAACTTTCCGGGATCTCGCGTAACCAAACCAAACGTAGAACCGTCACGCGATCAAAATTGGTGAAGCTACCTTTAAGTCAGTGTTGTTACTTTAAAAAACGTTGGTTCAGCGTCGCATTTTCAGTGTCACAAAATTCACTTTCAGACTGCTCAGTTTCTGATACTGATTACTCAGAAACGTTCTCTTCTTCAACAGAATGATCACCTTCCAGAAATTTCTCTACACTGACACGATCGACAAATGATCAACGTAAAATTGAGTATTAGCACTATTTTATTTCTTCGAAGGCTAAAATTCACAACTTTTAGAAATAACTGAATTTTCAAGAAATTAACTAGCTTTGAGAAGTGTAAAAAACTTTTATCTATGGCGCGCATTTACGGGAGATCACATATTTTTTCAGTATCCAAGTTCTTTACACCCCCTTATTTTTTTATCAACCCAATAAACAAGAGGTCGTATCCTTGCAGATATATCGATTGTGTATGTATGTAAATAACGAACTGGGATACTGTCGAAAGATTAGAGCCTCAAAAATCAGAACACATAAACTTTTTAATGTAATTACGAGCTACATAAAACATTTTGAACTAGCTTTCGATGGCAAACATTACATTGTATAGTTTTAATTTTTTTTAATTATCAGGGTAGAGGATCAAGCCTCATATTGCGCACTATAAAACAGCCTGATATGGTACGGCGAGGACCAACTGGAGCTTCTCTCACTTCTTCGCTGGTCGTAACCCTGCCGCTTGCCATGTTTATTTTCGCCCCTCTTGTAATCTAAGTTGTTCAAGTCCACATCCCAATCCGTCAAATGTATGAAGCCTTGTAGATGAAACTATAGCAGGAAGATTCCGTTCTGGTGAATAATTTTTAATAAAAGGCTTGTCACGAGGCTTGTCAACGAATGAGATTAACAGAAATATTTTTAAAAATTTTGAATGATTCAACAGTTATGGAGTTTATTTTTTTATTTTGGAAAACATCAAAGTAATTACTAAACTCATTTGAAAAAGCATCACTAAAATTTATACTACGAATCAGTATATTTTGTATATATTCTATACGTTGAAACATATGATCATCCTACGTTCCTTTAAAAAGTATTACATTTTCAAAAAATATCTGCTCAACAAGTTATTTCTTTTGGGGTCAAAATGTCCTCTGAATATTGGCATTATTTAAAAAGTATATATTTAGGGATCTCTCGAGTGCATTTTTGTACAAAATTGCTTCTTTAGTTGTCACTGTTCATTGATAATTTTTCTTCGGTACATATGCATTTTATCCTTTTTGTATTTTAAAATAAAAGAAACCATTAACATATGTTTTTTAATTCTGCCAATACACAGGGTACATTTTACAGGAAAAGGAACCATTTTTAGGGATCGATCCCTTTTAGAACAAAAATATAAGAATGTTTTTTAAACCATCGTAACAAGTATAGGACAATTACTCTACTTAATTATAAATCATAATTTTCTCTGTCCTCATAAATATATAACTGTGTAGGAACGTTATAATTTTTATGTTTAGACAATCAAGTAATGATGTTTCTTAATTTATGGTAGTAAATCTATAGTTAATTCATAGAACTTATCAAAACTATATAAAAATATTAGATTATATTCACCAATAGAATTAAGGATGAATGATATAGGGAAGAATAAAACTAGAAACGACCCACATTTTTTCAAGTAGATGTAAGACTGATCAGTATATTAGTATAATAAATTTAATTTTTATTATAATAATATGTCTAATATGCTTTATTTCAAAATATAGCCTGTTCTTCTGAGATATTTACATTTATTCAAGCATTTTCATAAAAAAAATTAATTTATAATTTTTTTCGAAACAGCCTACGTTAACGCGGTCGGTAATAAAGGTATACGTTTTTTTGTAATTAGTTAGAATTAATCCAAAATAACCTCAAAATAAAAAAAAACAATTCGAAAATCTTTTTAAATTGTGTTTAAACTGACAGAAGAACAAGTTCTTTAAATGAATAGAAATTTCTTTAAACCGAGGAAAGTTCTTTTCAAATTAATTTAAATAGTTTTAAACAAATTTGCTCAGAATAAAGAAATCGTATTCAGAAAAGATTTAAAATAAATTGAACATAAAGACTGGTTCGATAAGGTTATAAGCAACGTCTGCTTTTCTTCCTCATCTTAAATAAATTAATAATAAATAATAGTAAATACATGAATAATAATATGAATATCCTAAAAGATGTTTATATATTTTTTGTTTGTTAGAAAATTTATTCTTTACTGAAAATTAAACTATTTCAGTTTTGGTTTAAAATATGTATTTTTTAGTTAAAGATTGACCTATTTAATTCAAATGTTCTCTATGACAAACACGTCGTGCCTTATAGGATTTGAAAGAATCCCAGAGCTTATCATAGAATTAAAAGAAATCCAAAAAAATCAACAACATCAAAAAGAATTTAATAAAATTTCAAAGAATTGAAAGAATTTTACAGAATTTAAGGAATTCTGAGAAAAGTTTCAATTATTTGACAGAATTTCTATTAATTCCAATGATTGTTAAAAGTTCAAATGATTCCAAAAAATAAAAACTGTTCAAAGAAATCGAAGCAATCCAAAGAATTCTAAAGCATTCGCAATAATTCAAAGACTTTCATTATAGTATTTTAATTCCTTCTTTGATTCCTTTTTTTTTTCTAATACCTAAAACAAGTATTTGACATATAGTAAGTTAAAGAACTTTTTAGCTGCAGCAGAGTACGCTTTTATCCAAAAAAGAGGAGAATTTTTTTAAAGAGTCAAGGGCAATGAAATAGGTCTTAAAATAGCTTTTTCATATATTTAAGATATTTATCTAATTTATGTATTTAATTTTTATATGTTTAAATATGTTTCTAATATATTCAGCGCTTCGGTTTTTGAAAAAATGGTTATAACAATGCAATATAATATGACAATCTGCCAAGAAATACAGGTAAAAATGTTGTTTGATCCACATGAATGCAGTTTAGAACATTCGCATTCCCGTGTGGGGTTGTTTGTCCTCCATCGGGCGCCTGCCCAGTTGCGGAGAAGGAAATCCTTCCCAAATATGGGTGGTCGCGGAGAAATCTAATAACGAGGGCGGCCAAAACTAGCTAGGAAAATAGACCCTGAATTATAAACCGACGATGAATAAGTATGCAAAAAATGACGTACTTGAAGAGAGTTGCAATCTCTTCGCCGGTTCAGGTCGGGTTTAAGCCCCTGTGGGCTTCAGGGAAGGACGAAAAACTATTTGAATCGAAGCGTACGTTGGTAGTTGGTAGGTTCGTTTGAAGTCACGGAAGAAGAGGACGCGTACGAGACCGAGGGGTACATAGATAGAATGCGACAGCGCTTCAAACGTTCACGAATCATCGTTGAGAAGTTAAAGCGCGCGTTGAGAGCAATGGGTGATTTTTTCCTAACACAGAAATATATGTTCCTGTAAAAGAGGTACGTAATAGAGAAGGCACAGCATTTGGTGTTTCAATTAGTTATAGCGATAGATTTAACCCAGAATTGATTTGATAACTTGCTAACGACTTTTGCATGTACAGCCAGCAAAATAGAAGAAGCCCGTTAGAAGAAGGTCTAAGCTAGGAATAATACAAGCCAAAGCGGTATTCGGACGGATGAAACTGTAGAAGCGCGCTCTCTTCACCCTGAGAAGCGAGACAGGCTCCTTCTAAGTTTTGTTCAGACAGGTGCTTTCAAACCAACGAACAAGGAACTGAGGACCCACAACGGTTCAGCGGCCGCGACCTCGAATCCGAAAAGAGAGGAACGGAAAAGGAAAGCTTATAGCCATCAGAGTAGTGTTTAAAAATAGTTGTCGTATGAGGAAGTTAGTACACACAGGACGTCTAAAGATGGGTTGAATGTCCTGTAGAGTGCGCAAAAAGACATAGGTGATAAGGCCATGGGGTTTCTGCGTGCGAGTATACAGTGCATATTCCTCTGCATCGGACAAAAAAGAAAGCCCTGGACAGATCCTCAACCGCGGACAATGAGATGCTTAGGGATCAGGAATGCAATCTCGATGAAACAACCTGTGGAACGATGCGTACATCCTGGTTGAATAAAAGGGAAAAAAAAGGAAAAATGCCAAGCAGGCAACTATATCAGGACGTCGAAGCACGGCATAGAAACCTTATCCCTATGACCTTGAAGTAATGCAAAAGCATTTCCATGGGTGGGAAGACATAAATCGAATAAGTCTTCTTCGCAGATGTTACCACGCGATTCGCACTTTTCAACACTTTTATCAACGGAAAATATTGCAAACTCAATTCAAGATGATAATGATGCTTTGAATACCCTTATTCTAAAAAACAAAGTAAAGTATTAGGTGGTATTGTATGTACTAAAAACAATGTTTTTTTAATTGGAAAAAATGCCCTATTCGGAAGTTAACCTTTTCAGCAAGATTTATTTTCTACATCCGGGGCACTCGGAAGTTGTTCTAGAACGATGAGTCCTGAGAATAAAATATTGGGCGCGGCCAAACTTCACCTGGAACATAACTTGTTGGCTGCAGTTCATCTTCCTTTAAAATTTAATTTTCAGAAGAAAGATGTGCTTTTTACACAAAGCGGACTTGAAAATTGTTCAATTAAAACATTGTACTAACCAAATGATTAATGAAGCTATTTTGTACACCAAACAGTGTTATTTTTGTTTCTCAAAGTTAAAACGTCCTTTTCTTCCCTGCGAGGTTTGTCTGCTAACGTTACTGCAGAATACTTTGGTTCAGCGTCACATGTTTAGTGTGAGAAAAATCACTTTAAGACTGGTCAGCTTCTAGAAATGATTCCTTAGAAATCTTATTTTCCTCAGAAGAATCATCACCCTGCAGGAATTCTTCTTCTTCTTTCTCTAGCAAAGCCTTCTACACACGAAGAAGAAAATATTATGATATTGTGTCATAAGATTTACATATATTTTTAACGCTTCTCAACGAGGAGCGACCGCTCCACAGACTATACCAAGCTTTTGAAACTAGATTTGAGATATCGAGTTATATGACCAGAGCCTAAGAGAACGCCCTCTTTCAAATTCCCTTAAAAACTTCTCGATAAAAAATTATGTTTAGGTCAAATTGATCGGAACATTGATAAAAATTTAAAGCCTTGATAATTAGAGCACGCAAACTTTTTAATAGCATTACTAGTTACATGAAACATTTTGATCTGAGTTCAGATGGCAAAGATTATATTATATAGTTTCACATTTCTTTTAAATTATCTGGGTAAAGGATGAAGCCTTATATTGCGCACTACAAAACAGCTTGATATTGTGCGGCGAGAACCTACTGGAGTTTCTCTTATTTCTTCTCTGGTCAGTGTAGTAACTCTGCCGCTAGCCATGTTTATTTTCGCCCGTCTTCTATTGCGATTGTTATCGACATTATCATATCTATATATTCCGACAATAGAATCGTAAGTATCCAATATAGCATAGACGTCACCGTCGAATGTTGATAATACAATTTGTTCTTGGATTGGGATAGAACTATAAATAATCTTTTTTATGTGCAGCTTATGTGTCATATTTGCAGGAAAAGTGTATCGGCGGAGTTCAAATATCCGGCGTTGATTCGATTTGGGAATAAGCCGAATAAATCCAATTTGTTCAATTTCACAGCCCAATCCATTAGAAGTAGGAAGCATTGTTGGGGGAACTATAGCACTGACTTGAGGAATTATGGTCCTGGCAGGAGGAGACCTGGACCTGACTCGAAGAGCTGGTTCGGCAGCCGGAGGATTCCGTGCTGGTGAATTAATCCTATTAGAAGAAGAATGATCGTCACAAGCAATACCAGGAATAGGTTCGCCATTAGGTAAGCATTCGAACTGTAAACCTAGATCTGCAAGAAGAAAGAGGGGATTAATTTTATTTTCAAGCGCGTTTGTGTTTAATGAAGCTCTTGTCACATTATTGTACTCTAAGCTAATATTTTAATATTTTCATATCGATAGCTCCGGCTCTATTTTTCTATCACACAAGCACTATTAAGATTTCTATCAGATGATAGATAACAGGTCTATTGAATAAGTTTTCAAAAGACAACTTTTGAAATGATCATTTTTTAAATGATAATTTGCTTGATTAATTCTTTAAATAAGTTTATTGTTTTAGCGTTAGTCTGATAAGGGCAGTAGTATAATTCCTGCAGAGTTATTCAAACTTATAAAAGATGGTAGATATTCAAAAAATACCCAAGTATGAAGCAATAAATATAATTGTTAGCTCTGATAAAGACTAAATAAAATGTAAACAAGATAAAAAAAGTTTATAATTTAGCGAAAGAGATAAGTAAGAGAACTGAAACATTAAATTAAATAAAGAAATACTTGCAAAATCTATCGGTATTTTTTTAACAAAAAAAAAACGAAGACAGAAATTTTTGTTTATAAACTAATTCAATAAAAAGGCATGAACAAGTTATTTGAAAAAGGTTTTTTTTTTAATATAATAATTTCTCATTAAGAATGCTCACAATTTGTCACGAATAGAACTTTACATAACGTAACATAAAATTGTTTAAAATTGAAAATTTTCTTTGCATCATAATGACCTTTGTCTTAGAATACTAATTTTTCGTGTAAAACCTTCTAAAATGTCAAATGTCCTATTTCACGTACAAGAGGCTATATTCGACTAATAATTGTAAAAATACGTTATCGTGATCATGATTCTAAATTAGAACTCAAAGCACTATTATACAACCTGTATAATATTTTCAAATGAAATTTGGAAGAAGAATTTGGGACAAAACACGGATAACCCTAGACACAGTTTCTTTTATAGAAAATATAAAAATGTATTTTTTAATTATATATACTAAATTATTATATTCACCTATAGAATTAAAGATGATTGAGATGGGGAAGAATAAACTATAATCGACCCTCATTTTTTTTAAGTAGGTGTTTCACTGATGAGTTATTAGTATAATAATTTTAATTCTTTATTTTTAAAATATGTCCAGTATGAGCTATCTTGAAAAACTTGTTTTTCTGACATATTTACATTACGTTAAGTGGTCGGAAATAAAGCTACACGTTTTTTTTTTTAATCAGCTGGCATATTTATTTAATTTCATATCAAATGGAGCGTGGTAGATATAATTATGGCATTGTACATAATTGTACCACCCAAATTTAGGTATTTCAACTATTAAATTTGAAGATCTTACGACTTTTATAACGTAAATAATCAAAATAAGAAAATAAAATATTAAAAATTATTTTTTTTTCAATCATACACAATCAGATTCGAAGAGTCTTCAATTATAATTCTTCAAGACGGACCATCCTTGAAAGGGTGCTTAAAATTTATAGATTTTAAACTATATAAATACAAGACGTATATTCCTTTCCACTCATGCAAAAATTTCAAAGCAAAGAAAAGCATTTAAATTTTTTGATTTAATTGTGTTAAAACAACCGGAAAAAAATTTATTTCGATCAAGAAAAATTTCTTTGAAACTATGAAACTTTTTAAAAATTATTTTGTAAAATTTCAAATAATTTATTAACTTATTTAAATTCTTATAATTCTTGCTGAGACAAAGTCTTAAATGTTTATAAGAATAATCTACAGACACAAATATAAAAACTAAAATTGCTGAAAGGTGAGCTAGCTATGTTAATGCTTATTTTTATTTCATTTTAAGTTATTTCCTTAATGATGTATCATAGACATTAAGACCTGAAATTTATGTACTATAGACATTTGAATCCCTCAAAATTCGAAAAACCGGTTTAATGAATGTTTTTGCCGGTGTGTCTGTCTGCTTGTCTGTGAGTCTTCAGATTTTTAGTCTGCTAGCACGATAACTTTCGAAGGAAATGACAGATTGAGTTGTCCTTTGGTTTTACTCATTTCGTGGCCGTAACTAAAGGTTAAGTTCGTTAGCCAGCCATTTTGGATAACAATTCAAAAAGCAAGCGCATTTTTGAAATTCTTATTCAAAATTCAAAATTTCTATTTTTGGCTGTTCATCGTATACGAAACTACGAACAAATTGTCCTAATTACTTTTCTTTACAAAAATATTAACCGAGTTATAGCATTTACAAAATTTAAAAAAAACACGAAAATGAACATTTGATGCTTTTTTAATGCCCGAGAAGATTATCATAACAACGTTTTAATTTTTCTAAAAATAACGAAAATTCAAATTTTACTTGCAAAAAAAAATAACGAAAAATCTTAAATGCCATTTTGCGGTCGAATGATGCAAGATGCAACAAAAGATGAATTGACAAAATTTGTGTGCCCAAAAAAGATCGAAAAATGAGTAGCTTTTAACTTTTTGATAAGACCCGTCGCTTTGGTTTTGTCAAAAATTACATTACAAATTAAATTTTTAGGAAGACGAAGAAAGAATTGCAAGAAATACAAAAAAAAACTTAATAGAAGTAAAAGAGTACACACATTTCAACGAATTCCACATAATCAAAAATATGCAAAGAATTCCACGGAATCAATCGTCTCCATCAAGTATTAAAAATAATTCAAAGCCTTTAAAGAGCTCAAAGAATTCTAAAGAATTCGTGGAAAAATAAAAAATTCTCAAGAAATCGAATGATTCCAGAGAATTCAATAAATCCCAATGATTTCAAAGAATTTTGACGATATGAAGGAATATAAAAGAACTCAGAGAATGGCAGGTGGGCGGCTGCCATTTTTTGAATAGGTTTTCCGTCCTTGCCTGTGCTCGGCCAGGCAGTAATAAACTTGCTGGGAGCAATGGTTATTAATGAAAACGAGCCCAACTCCCAGTAGAACCACGGTAAATCGCTCCTCATAACACGTCTTATGACCGTGAGATAGATTTGGTCATCAAATCTGTCGGCTTTGAACAAGGTCTCTTGACTAACATGCTTGCCATCCCGATTCTATTCTACACGTCAAGGGTGGTTTTATGTACGAAGAACAATCTTTCGGCACCTTGATATCGGTACGCGCAATATCATGCTCATGAAGACGACCTTACACGTAGGTTCATCCGTTCTGCCATTATGTATGTGCTGGCGGAAGCAGAAGGCGCTGTCAAAGCGGAAGTCGACCTCTGAATCTCCAATGTATTTAAAACCGAATTGTTCTGATAAATCTTACATCGCTGCAAACGGAAGAAATCCTCTTCTAAAAATTGTCAGGAAACACGAAATTTTTGGCAAAGAAGTTTTTCTTTACAATCCTTTAAGCACGTGGTCTAGAACCTCGGCCTTAATTTCAACATCGGCAGTAAGAAAAGTGAACCACTTTATCTGGATTCCTTACTTCTCAAAGCTTAAGTAAAGTAATCAAAGGTTAGAACATTTAGTTTGCAGCTATTTCACAAGAAATTACACAAAAATATTCAAATTATGCTGACAAAGTGTAATTTACTGCGATTCTACTGAGAACAGCCTTGCACCAATTTTTGGACTAAGTCATAAATAGTTGCATAGTTACTAGGCACTGGTATTGCTTCAGTTACGAATATCCCACAAGTAAAATATTACGATAAGGGATATTGCGAGAAATAATTATAGAGTCAAACCATCAGAGGCTGATTTTGGTATGATAAAAAAAATGATCGAAATTAAAATATTTTGAAAAAAATAGTAAGTGATCCTAATTTTGATTCCAACGGTCGCACTTTAAAGAAATACAATTATAATAGTATGAAGCACGTTGATGTACTGATGTTTGCCGTCGAGGTTTACTTTTTGACGTTTCTGCAAAATCCGATAGTTCAGCGTCGCATTCTTAGTGTGAGAAAAATCACTTTAAGACTGAGTAGCTTATGATATTTATTGCTCAGGGACGTTATCTTTTACCATAGAATCTTTATCTCCCAGAAATTCCTCTTGTTCTTGATTCAAAAAAGCGTTTCGCGCACGACGAAAGTAACTGTACGCCATAATGTAAAATAGTACACTGACACACAATCGATTAACGCTCCACGTCAAATTAAGTATTAGCACCATTTTAATTATGCGAAGTCGGAATTTTCCCACTTTTTCAAATCACTGAATGTTATGAAACTTAACGTTAGGTACAGACCTAGGCCAAGCTGACCTAACACCGATTTGAAAGCTTCTGGATAAAAAATGATGCGTTAGTCAAATTGACTGGGACATTGACGAAAGATTAGAGCCTCAAAAATTAGAGCACAGAAACTTTTTAATAGCATTACCAGTTACATGAAACATTTTGATCTGACTTCAGATGGCAAACATTATATAGTTTCACTTTTTTTAATTATCTGGGTAAAGAATCCCGCCTTATATTGCGCACTAGAAAACACCTTGATATTGTACGGCGAAAACCTACTGGCGTTTCTTTTATTTCTTCTCTTGTCAGTGAAGTAACTTTGCCGCTTGCCATGTTTATTTTCGCCCGTTTATTATTGCGAAAGTTATCGAAATGATCATATCTATACATTCCAGTAAAAGAATTGTAAGTAGCCAATATAGCATATACGTCACCATTGAATGCCGCTAATACAATTTGTTCTTGGACTGGCATAGGCGTATACATAGTCTTTGCTATATGTAGCTTAAGTGTTATATTTGCAGGAAAAGTATATCTGCGAAGTTCAAATACCCGGCTTTGATTCCAGTAGGGAACGAGTCGAATAAATCTAAGTTGATCAAGTCCACATCCCAATCCGTCAAAAGTGGGAAGCCTGCTAGGAGGAACTATGTCACTAAAAGAAGGAACTATGTGGCTGGCAGGAGAAGACCCGGACCTTACTCGAAGAGGTGGTTCGGCGACAGGAGGATTCCGTACTGGTGAATTAATACTATTAGAAGAAGAAGGCTCGTCACGCGGAATACCAGGAATAGGTTCGCCATTAGGTAAACAATCAAACTGTAAACCTAAATCTGCAACAAGAAATAGGGGATTCAAATTATTTCAAAGCACGTTTGTGTTTAATGAAGTTCTATTCACATTATTGCAGGGAATGTATTCGTTACAAAAATAAAGACTAAAGTCAACGGCAGCTATTACACCACTGTCTGATTCTACAACTGCTTCACAAAACTTGTTCTTCGAATAAACATTGCAAAGTTCGCAATTATCTTAATTAAATTCTCAACATTAAATGTATAGGTTAGATTTAAAGGGCTAACAAATTGCCTACAAAGAAATTGACAATTTCAAAATTTTGTGAGTACTTTACAGAAAACAGAATACATTATTAAAGATTCTTTTAAACATTTCTTTTTCTTCAATCTGTTCCATATTTGGTTCCATATTTTGGACAAATGATATTGTGTATGAAACACAGGAATTGAGAAGTGTTGAACACGAAGGAAAGTTCGAGAAGCGAAAGAACGAATAAGTTTATTCAAGGTGGAGGTAAACAGGATCACGTTATCAGCATTCGACGGAGAAAAATACTTTATATGAAAGAAAAGAGTGTTAACATTTCTCAAGTGGAGAAAATGTCAGGAAATGGTTACGAGAGTAAAAACGTCAGCAGATAAAGACGAATGGGATGAAAAGGATATGAACGTGATAAATATGATAATCAGCGCATTATCTAGTAGACAAATGAATTTTATAGAAGAAGAGTTAACAGCGTTTGGAATAATTAAGAAATTGGACGAGATTTATTTGAAAAAGTTATTGGCATTATAGATTGTTTGTAGTAACAAACTTAAATAAATGAAGATAGAGCAATATAGTGATACGTCAATATTCTTTAGTGGAATTGAGAAGAGCATGAACGAGTTGAAAAACGCGGGTGCAAAAGTGAGTGAAAAAGAGAAATTGAGCTACACGTTGAACACACTTCTAAACCAATACAGCTGCAACGGAGATTCGATAAACACTCTGAAAGAAGAACAAACATAAAGAATAAAATCCAAATGAATGAAATGAAAAATGATATGGAGAAAGGAGAAAGAAATACAAATGTGTTTACTGCTAAAACTGAAAGAAGAGGAAATTACCATAAGTGTGGAAAATATGGGAATTTTGCACGCGAGTACCATGCGGGACAAGATGGCGTCGGAGTTGGAAGCAACAACAGCGTGAGAGAATCGTCACGCGGTCGCGGCAGAGGTAGAAGAAGAGGAAATTACGTTCATCACCGTGGCCGTTAGAAATCGGATGAAGCGATCATGTCGTCAATAATGATACTTATTTTGGAAAGAGCGTTGTTTTTAAAAATCCAGTAAATACTGATTTAGGTGATGGTAGATAAATTGAAGCTACAAAGATAGGAAATGTTGTATGTTATTTTGACGCATTTTGAAAAAAATGAAGTAAATATAAGAAATATTTTCTATGCAGAAGAAATGTATGGAGATTTTATAAGTCATCGTATTCTAACAGAAACGAATAAAATAGTATCAAAAGGAGATATGACTAAAATTCTAGATGAGAATAATAGATTAACAGCAGTAGGTTATAAAGAGAAGAGAACAATTAAATTAAAAGGTGTTCTGAAAAATAAAAGCAGTTTTGTTAACAGTGCTGATAGTGATAATCGTAGTATGAGTTTGAAAGAAGAATAGCATGGAAGATTAGGACACGTAAATTTTGTTTATTTACATACAATGAGTAAAAATCAATTAATAACTGGATTGCCTTCTGAACTTGAATGCGAATTTATGAAATGTAACACCTGTATTAAGTACAAAATGCATCATTTGCCCTTTAGTAATAATAGGTACAGAGCTAAATAGATTCTTGAGATTATCCATACTGACGTTTGAGGTAGTTTTGAAACTCAAGGTCCAAATGGTGAAAAATACTTTGTTTCCTTTATTGATGCTTATAGTAAAGTAGCTAAAATTTATTGTATAAAAACTAAAGACGAAATTTTTTCCTGAAATTATAAAAGCTGCGGTTTATTTGGAAAATCTTACTTTAGGAAATACAATTGAGAGAAAAACTCCTTATGAAATATTTTTAAGAGAAACCCGAATGTTGAAAACTCAGGATTGTACGGTAGTAAAGTGTTTGTGAGAAAGCCTGAGCAATGTAGAATTTTAAAGTTCGATAAAAAGTCTGAAATAGTTATTATATTGGGCTACAGTGATGTTGGATATAGAGTAAGATGTCCTGATAACAAATCAAAGAATATGTATGTAAATTTTTGTAGAATTGATACGCATTGAAAATTTAGGGAGGCGATTAGTAGTGAAGATAGTAAAGATTGGTTTAAAGCAATGAAAAAGATATTTGATGCAAAGTGGATATTTTTTAGAAAAACTGAAGGAATGTTTAAAGCAAGATTAGTTGTTTTAGGATACCAAAAAGCAGATGTAATTGACGATACATATTCACTTGTATCCAAAACTCAAACTTTAAAAATATTGTTTTCATTTTGTTGTCAATATGGTTTGTCTATAGAACAAATGGATGTAATAACAGCGTTCTTGAATGGACTTGTTATCTCAGAGGTTTTTGTGCGTCAACCAAAAGATTATGATAAAGGAACTAATAAGGTTTATAAATTGTTTAAGCAATGTATGATCTTAGAGAGATATTGAATATTGAAAATGTAAAGAAATTGTTATCTGAAAAATTTTAAATGAAAGATCTAGGTGAAATTAAAAAGTATCTTGGAATTAAAATTGAATATGATTGCCAGAAAGGTGGTATAAAACTAAGTCACATAAAATATATTGAATCTCTAGTAGCAAAATATCAATTAGAATATAATAAACTGTGAAATACTCCTATGAAAACAAACTTAAAAATTGAAAAGGCTGATAGTTGTGTAACAAATATCAAATACAGAAACTTGATAGGAGAGTTGTCTTATATAAGTTCTAATGCAAGGCCAGATATAAGTTAAGAATTTTGAACTGCTTATATCAGACCGAAGCCTTTTAATTAAATTACAAGAGAAAAGAAATTGTATTATTTACGATTGCTTTGTTGATGCAGATTTGTAACTATACAAATTTTACTAAAAATTCAAAACACATTGAAATTGTAAAAGTTTGAAACATTTATTTCCTTGTTAAATCTTATATAAGATTCTAATATATATACTTAATTAATAAATGTTTCATTGCTAAGAATAATATGAATTTAAAGGTAAAGAAAAAACAATAATAATGCATTTGGATAGAGTTGAAAGAAGTTAAGTCGATAAATAATTAAAAATTTGACGTGAGATCGGAGATCCAGCTCCAGCTTTATTTTTATGACACGTGCACTGGCAGATTTCTATTAGATGTTGTACAATCTTAGATTTACAAATATCAGATTAAGAAACATAGAACAGAAATATTAAATATGTTTTCAAACGAATCTCAAATAATTTTTTTTATTTTACTACGAGAGCGCGTAAAATTTTATAAATTTGAATTTCTTTTCGAGCAATTTGTTTGATTCATTCTTCAAATAATTTCATCATTTTAATGTTAGTCTGATAAGGGTACCATCATAATTCATGTAGAGTTATGAAAAGTAATGAAGGAAGGAAGACACTAAAAAAATACCTGACGATGAAGAAATATATATTATTTTCTGCTCTGATACAAATTAAAGAAAATGTAAACAAGATTAAGAAGTCTATAATTTCGCGACAGATAAGTAAGAGAACTGAAATATGAATTAAACGAAGAAATATTTATGAAATATAGCGATAATTAAAAAAAAACGGAGACAGTAACTTTGGGTTATAAACTAATTCAATAAAAACCCAGAAAAAAAGTTATTTTCAAGATCGTAAGTATTCTTTAAATATAATAATTTATTATCAACAATACTAAGATTTTATGAGGAATAGAACATTACATAATATAACTTTCTTATAATTGAACATGTTCTTTGCATTATAATGAACTTTGTCTTAGAATACTTATTTTTTGTGCAAAACGTTCTAAAATGTCAAATTTTGGAAAAAAAGAGGCTATATTATGCTAATAATTTTGAAAATATCCAATCGTGATCATTATTCTAATTTACAGACAAAAGAACCATTATCAAACCTGTATAATATTTTCAAATTGTATGAAAATATCTCTTTGAATTATATATCTTAAGTTATTATATTCACCAATAGAACTAAGGATGATTGAGATAGGGAAGAACAAACTAGAAACGACCCGCATTTTTTCCAAGTAGGCGGATGACTGATGAGTATATTAATATAATAATTTTGATTCTTTGTTTCAAAAATATGTCCAATATCAGTTATCTTGAAAAATAGCTTGTTTTTCTGAAATATTTATGAGATTGTACATAAATGTGCTAACCAAATTCAGAGATTCAATTAATAAATCTTAAGATTTCACGACTTTAAGAATGTAATTCATCAAAATAAAAAGATAAAATATTCAGAATTAAATTTTCTTGGATTAATTTAATTATTTTTAAATTTTTAATTATTCTAATACATTTCTTAAAGATGGGCCCACCTTGAAAGGGCGTTTAAAATTTTTTTATTTCAAACGATACAAATTCAAATCATATATTTCTCTTCATTTATTCCAAGATAACCTCAAAGTAAAAAAATTCATTGAAATTTTTTAAAACTGTTTTAAAACAAATAGAAAAATATTTCTTGCAATTAAAAGAAATGTCATTAAATCAATTAAAGTTTTTTACATTATTTTTCTTCGATTTAAATGTATGTTCTTCAAACAAAAAAATCTTTTTTAGAATTCAAACTATGTAAGATGAAACAAGAGATGATTTGACAAAAATTGTGTTCCCAAGAAAGATCTGAAAATTTGTAATTTTTAAGTGTTTAGCAGGACACATAATTTTTGTTTTAATTGTGAAAAATTAAATGAAAAATTAAAATTTTGAGAAGACGAAGTATGTTTAAATAAAATGTTTAATATATTTTTTCAAACCATGCCCGACTTTCTAAATTATAGAAATCAGGCAATTAAAATACTTGTTTTTTATTAACAATGCCTATTATGAATCGTAATAAAATATATTTATTGAAATGATAGGTTTTTGAGTAAAGCTGAGAATAAAAATGGGAGCGAAATACTGAGCAAATATTAAAGTTATTATCAAAAATAAAATTTGTAAATCTCTTTAAAAAAAGAGAATTCACAATAATCAAATCAAAGTTTACTCTCGTGGTATCACAAGAATTTTTGGGTGCCAGTCAAGCCCCTTTGAATTTGATTTGTGGCCCGGCGTCATTAGATCGATAAGAATGAATAGATAAAAAAAAAGAAAATATATCTTTTGAAATTACCTAACCAAAAGATCAAAAAATTAAAAAAGGGGAGAATGAGAGCGGGTATTTCAGAAGTGGTCCTTTAAATCGCAACGCTCATTCTATGTATAAAAGAAAACTATAATTTTGCAATTTTCATTTTAGCGAAGATTTATTAAAATGTATAATAAATTTTAGAATTAAGACCGGTCAATCTTGGCAATGGTGGAAGTAGAGTCACAAAAGACCTCATGGACGAATCAAGTTCCGCTATTGCCCAGCTTGCCAAATTAAGAAAAGAATTTACCTTGGACATGCTGGTTATTGCGTTAAGGTTTTCAAGATCAAATAATTCAATATGGAATTCGGTCAGTCAGGTCCATTAAATTATATCGTAGTATTTCAACAATTCCGAGCAGAATTTGAACTTTGGTCAAAGTGGGGCAAAGTAGTGGCACTTTTTGACATTCTTGGACCCAGGCTTGGCTAACTCAATAAGGGAAAATTGAAAATTTGTAGAATTTAGGCGCTTGGGGTTGAGAGGCAGGAAGGGGAGTGAAATTTGTTCTTCTGCCTATCGGAGATGGCGCTGACGCTAAACGCCGAAGGCCACGCGCGTGCGCGCGAAGTAAATTGTTTGTGAAAAAGACTTTTTCAAATGTCAAACTGGTGCTGTGAGGTTCTTTCATAAAAATAAGCGCAAAATGAAGTTGATGAGACACAGAAAATGAGAAATAGAATTCTAATTATCCTTTATTTCTCATTTTGCGTTTCTTATTTGCTTCATTTTGTCTTTATTCTTCGTTTTTGGTTAATTATTTTGTGATTCAACACATATAAAGATAAGCATATACATATACATGCACCAACGCATGGACGTCGGCGAAGTTCTCCTGCCCATCGCAGAGTGCGCTGAATGTTGCCAATTCTTTTTCAGAGTTTACCGAGCCTGCTTAGACCTAGGAAGAAAGTGAGCGTACGTTTTTCGACGGGCCACGACCGTCAGCTCCAGGGATGTTTCACGAGTTTCACACATTAGAGCATACAAGCCATTTGACAGAATTCGGATAATTTAATTTAAATAATTTCAAGCAATTATGTAAAGAATTTAAATGCTCTCAAAGATTTAAGAGAATAACACGGATTTAAACAAATTTCCAAGAGTTAGGAGAAATACAAAGAAATTTAAAAATATGTAAAAATCTCGAACAAAACTTTGAAGAAGTAAACGAATACAAAGATTTTAACAAATTCCACAGAACAAAAAATATTCAAGGAATTCCACAGAACCAAAAAAATTTGAAAGAATTGAACAAAATTGTAAGCATTTGAAAGAATCTTAGAGAATTCACATAATTCTGAAGAATGATGAAAAAAGTTCTAATTACTTCAAAGAATTCCCAAGAAATTTAATAATTCTAAGAAATACAAAGTGTTCAAAGAAATACAACAAATTTAAGGAATTCCAAAAAATGGTAAGAATTTGAAAAATTTTAAGAATTCTGAAGAACTAAAAGTATTTATTCGAGAATAAAGAAGCATTTCCAAGATTCAAAGAAAAAAATGTGAAAAACAGCTGTTAACATTTCTAAGAGAGTTTTCGAGCCTGATTTTTCCGATAGGTTTTCAATTTTTTATAAATAAACAAACAAATGTGAAGGAAAAATGACCATTTTATTCATTTGACGTTCACAGTGCTCGTCAACAATGAGAAAAGTGTTGAAATCGCCTAAGTTTCATAAACTAATATTAGACACAGATGTTTTAATATTATATATATTATTTTAAAAATTCAATAAACAAATGCATTATTTGGAAATTTGTCGACAGAAAGATTCGGTTTTTTCAATGCCTGTCTTTGCAGATGGGAACTTGATGGGAATTTCAGCAACATTCATAATAAGTTGATAAGTTTTATTATTTCGCTGAACAAATTTGATGAAAAAATGCATTAATCAGACATTTGTCTACAGAAAAATTCGTTCTTTTCTATGTGAACAGTTTTCATTAGGATATCGAAAAAAATCAATTTTCCATTCAAAGTTGCTTGAATAATGCATTTGCTTATTAAATTTGTATTTAAAAAAATATAAAATTTATCAAGCAATAATGAAATTCGCTGAAATCATCATGAACTTCCCAATTAAAAAGACTGAAAGTGAAAAAAAAACTATTTATTCCGTCCACAGATGCTTGAATAATGCATTTGTGTGTTAAATTTGTCTGTAAAAATCATAAAATTTTGCAACTTATCATGAATGTTGCCGAATTTTTTATGAAGATTCCAATGAAAAGTCTGATATCAAAACAAAAAAGGATTGTTCCGTCGACGGAGGCCCCAATCATACATTTGCTTATTAATTGGTTGTAAGAAAATCATAAAATTGATAAAAAATTATGAATTTTGCTGAAATTGTCCTGAAGTTCCCAACTGAAAAGGCTGCCGTTGAAAAACCCGAATTTTTTTGTCGGCAAACGCCCGAATAATACATATTTTCATTAAATTGGTTTGAAAAATCATTAGATTAAGCAACAAATCATGAATTTTGCCAAAATTTTCATAAATTTCCAAATTAAAAAAAATGGCTATTAAAAAAAACAAATATTTCTGTCGAAAAATTCCTGATCACTGCATTTGTACATCGAATTTGTTTATAATATAAACACTTATAGTCAGAAGATAAATGCATTCATATAATATTGTTTCGATTCCAATTCCTTCTAATATAACTTGAAAAAACGTGTATTTATGGAAAATCGTCGAAAAAATATTTCAACAAATAATTTGTTGATAAACTTTTTTTTTGTATATTGTCTAATATTGGAATGTCTTTATCTAATGCTATTTTTTGCAACTTAAGCAATTTCAACCATTATCCTGTTATTGACGAGCACCGGGAACGTCAAATAGAAAAAAGGCTACTTTTTCGTGATATTTGTTTATTTATAAAAAAAATGAAAACTTAATTCAAAAATCAGACTGGACAACTCTCTTCGAAATCTTATTAGCTTTTGTTCAATTTACTTTTGTCAAAATCGATGAAGATTTGTAGGCTGTGCGTTATTATTTTATATATTTTAGTTTCATCAAAAAATGTCATTGAGATAAATTGTTCGTCTGTTTGAATAATATGACAATCCGTGCAGAAAGTTTTTGCATTTTGAAAAAAGTGGTCTTAAACATTTTTAAAATACGTTAACTTTTTGAATTTTTATCCAAAATGGCTGGATAACGAACTTGACCTTTTGTTTCTGACCATCAGAGCGTGTACCAAAGGCACGTTGCCCATGAAGTCGTTGGATAGAATAATCCTAGGAAACCGGATCTTGAGGTTGTAGATCCAAGGTCAGCTGACAGGCTTGTCAAAATCGTCCGACCAGGGATAGAAATAAACCGATGAACACTACACTTACTAATCGCACACATATTTTTGTGTTTCTATTTTTTATGTAAACTGGATCCAAAGGACTCTCACCAAGCCACACAAACGTCACCAGCGAGCAGGGGTCGGGGACAGGTTAATCACATAAATATACGTACACGTAACATTCTACAACGCACAGATCGCGGTATCACGGCTACGGAGAAGAGGACCCTGGTTTCTCATACGGAAGTGAGTCCCATGCGATCGACGAAAACCAGGGAAACGATGTCCACAGTCTCAGCTGGACGATATAAACAAACCGGCACGGACAAGGGGGCGGCCATACTGCCGTTCCATAGAATATATTTTAAGCGTACCAACGGTCGTTTTATTCTCTACACGCGCCGCCTAGTAGCCTGCATGTGAAAAAAATTCTCTCTCTCACTCCGAGCGATCGTTCACCTTTGTATGATTTAACGTGTACTTGACTCTCATTGTAGAGTATTTCCTGCCCGATCGTCTCATTTGGTCGTCTGCGAATGACAGAACCCGCGTTGGCGGGTCCGTGGAGACGAGTATCCGGGAAGGAACTCGCTCTTAGTTCGACTCTCACATCACGTATAGTGGTGAGGATAATCCTTAATAAATTTCAAAGGAAACTAGAAATTACCGTTCGCCATGCCGGTGGCGCACATCGTGCATTTCTTATTTTTACCACTTACCCCTTATTTCAACCCCTAATTTCAGGGGCTGATGGTATCCTAATATTTTTTTCCTTAATCTGCATTACATAAACTACAATTTAAACAAAAAATTGTATCGATAACATAATTTTCGTTTGACATTTAGCAAAAAGAAAAGCAAACGGTCATCGATTTTTTAAACATGCTCAACTTCACGACTCACTTCAACACCTACAATAAGCAACGAAGGAATCTTACATATTTTCTATTAATTTTTCTCGTTATATTAGATTCTGAACCAGAAAAATGAAATTTAAACTATATTGCGGCAATGGTCTGCCTGTGAATGTATATATTTTTATTTAGTTAGCACGATGACTTTCGAAAGAACTGAGAGATTGGATTGACATTTGGTTATACTTCTTTCGTGTCCTTAACTGAAGGTCAAGTTCGTTAGCTAGTAATTTTAGATAAGAATTCAAAAAGCGGCTGCTCATATTATTTAAAACTACGAAAAATTTATCCCAATTATTTTTTTTGAATAAAAAAACTAGATTTTTAGAATTTACAAAATAAAAAAAAACACGAAAAGAGGGCATGAATGCTGCTGGCGGTTATACGTTAGTCATAGATAACTAATCCAGGGTGTGTCAGAAACCCTGTCAATCCTTCGGAGTGGCATTTACCAACCCTGGTTGTCATAAAGTTGTTAACGGATCTCGTGACGGCACACAGTCGGGTGAAATCGGAAAACGAGGTTCAAAATGACATTTAGAACGCAATTATGCACCGAGTTTAGAATTTTTTTTTTTGAAAAATTCAGAACTAAATTTTTCAGAAAATGGTGAGAGTAGATTTTTTATTTTTTTGTTTATTTAATTTTTATTTTAATGCAA
>NC_046657.1:46552452-46558908 GCF_010883055.1 Belonocnema kinseyi
CTGCCCAGTTGTATGTGGAGCTTTACAACTGGTATTACATGCCTTCATCCGTGCACAAGATTCTCTTGCATGGATCCAAAATCATTGAATCGTTCTTGATTCATATCGGTCTATTATCTGAAGAGGCTCAAGAGGCAAGAAATAAAGATTTCAAGCGAATTCGTGAGAACCATACGCGGAAACTCAGTCGGCATGCAACAAACACTGATCTGATCCACAAGCTATTGATCTCATCTGATGCGTATTTAGCACATTTGAGAGAAAAGTGGAAATATACGGTCAGTGCCCTTGATCCAGAAGCTATCGAGCTATTGATCTTGGATCCATAAAGGGCTGAGAAACTCATAGTAATATAGGACTGTGATTCGTGAGAGGCAAGGGGACTCACGATAAAAAAGCACCCCGACACTTATACTTATTGTAATATATAGAATGTCTATTTTTTCCTTAAAATTGTTTATAAATTTTATAAATTGTATTGTTCGGCAAGAGTTCGAGTAAGAAACATTGCCATAAACGGTTGAAAAACTCATAGTAATATAGAACTCTGATTCGTGAGAGGCAAGGGGACTCACGATAAAAAAGCACCCCGATTCTTATACTTATTGTAATATATAGAATGTCTTTTTTTCCTTAAAATTGTTTATAAATTTTATAAATTGTATTGTCCTACTAGGCAAGTCATTGTCAATGTAGTTTGAAAAATAATAATAGAAAAACGATTTCTTTCTGACCATAAATATCTGCAATGTACATTCGTTTATAAAATAAACGATTAGTGATGCTTGGCAACATTTTCCAAAATGTGCAGTTGTTCATATAATTTATTTATAAAATAAACATCTATTGCTGGTTTGTAAAATTTTTTTAGAAAACATCATTGTAAATATAATTTCAGCAAGGTGAGAGGAAAACCCGATTAATTTTTGTTTAAAAACGTCCAAAATGTGAATTTGTTTATATAATTTGTACATAAAATGAACGAATATTTATGGGTGGCAAATTTTTTTTCGAAAAAATCACTGCCAACATAATTGCAATACAATAGGAAGAAAAAACGGTTCCTTTTCGCCTAAAAACGGCCAAAATGTGCATTTGTTTATATAATTTGTTTATAAATAAACAAATATTGATTAACCGAATAAGCCGAATAACCCTTAATGTCGAGTATTTGTTAATACAATTTGTTTATAACAATTAACTATGTAAGCTAAGAATTTTTTTATATTTCTTATACCCCTGTGCACTAAATTCAAGGGACGAGAAGTATAAGAAAAATTTTGTCTAGAAGATAAAAAATGAAATTAGAAAAATCGACATTTTTTTCGATGTTTGCATTAAAATGAAAATTAAATAAACAAAAAAATAAAAAATCTACTCTCACCATTTTCTGAAAAATTTAGTTCTGAATTTTTCAAAAAAAAAATTCTAAAATCGGTGCATAATTGCGTTCTAAATGTCATTTTGAACCTCGTTTTCGATTTCACCCCACTGTGCGGCATGCCTCGGTAACATGGCGCAGAGAAAATAGTATAAGATGGTGACCATGTGTGGAAACAACTAGGTCCTCTTCTCTGGTGCGTTAGTGACTTCTGCTAAACCTTTGGATGTGACGACCTACCTCCGATTCCAGTGGTGTCGTTGTTGCTTTCCGAATTTTGACAGATGGCGATTGTACACACGTAAACAAGTATTTCACGGAATAAATAATCCAGGTTTACAATTTTTACTAAATTCTCCTGGTCAAGAAGTTGTCGATGCTTTGACCTTTAATTTTAAACATTTCTGTTTTTGACGGGTGCGACATCTCTCTTTCAGATAATTTCAAAATGTCAACCTCAAATAATAATAAGTAGAAATATAATATTAAAAACAGTTTTGAAAATTAAAAAGTATTCATAGTCTTCAAAGCATACCAGGAATCTTAGAGAATTCAAAGAATTCTAAAGAATGATGAAAAAATTTCTAATTACTTCAAAGAATTCCCAAGAATTCAAATAATTCTAAGAAATACAAAGAGTTTAAAGAAATACAAAAATTTTAAGGAATATCCAAAAAATTGTAAAAAAGAAAAAAATTTAAAGAACTCCGAAGAAGTAAAAGTACTTATTAGAGAATAAAGAAGCAGTTCAAAGATTCATCAGGAGAGCAAGATTTCAAGGAATGCTACATAATTCAAAAAATAAAAAGAAGTTTAGGGAATCCAAAAGATTCCAAATTATTCAAAATAATTCAAAGCCTTTAAAGAACTCAAAAAATTCAAAGAATTCTGTTGAATTCTTTAAAGATTAGAAAGTTCTAAAGAATTTAAGTGATTGCTCAGAATTCAAATGATTCCAAAGAATTGATTAAATTCCAAAGATTCTAAAGAATATTAATGATATGAAGGAATATACAAGAATTCGGAGGACTTGGAGATTGACGAAAGCTCAGAGCCTCGAAAAATAGAAAACACAAACTTCTTGGTGTAATTATCAGTTACATGACACATTTTGATCTGACCTTACATAGCAAAGATTATATTATACAGTTTCACATTTTTATAAATTATCAGGATCGAGAATCAAACCTTATATTGCACACTAGAAACCACCCTGATATTGTACGGCGAGCACCTACTGGAGTTTCTTTACCTTCTTGTTTGGTCATTGGGTTAACATTTCCGTTTGCCATGTTTATTTTCACCCGCCTTTTATTGCCAATTTTATTAGATATTGTCATATCTATACATTCCAATAATAGAATTGTAAGTATTCAATATAGCATAGACGTCACCATCGAATGATGATAATACAATTTGTTCTTGGGTTGGCATAGGCGTATACATATCCTTTTTTATATTTAGATCAAGTAGTACATTTTCAGGAAAAGTATATCTGCGAAGTTCAAATATCCGGTCTCGCTTGAAACGGGGTATAAGTCAAATAAATTGAAGTTGTTTAAGTCCACATCCCAATTCGTCAAAAGCAGGAAGGCTTGTTGGAGGAACTATGGTACTGGCAGAAGGAACTATGGTCCTGGCAAGAGGAGACCTGAACTTACATCGAAGAGAGGATTCGCTGTCAGGAAGATTCCGTTCTGGTGAATTATTTCTAATAAATGAAGAAGGCTCATCACGAGTAATACCAGGAATAGGTTCGGCATTAGGTAAACAATCGAACTGTAAACCTACATCTGTCAAAAAAGAGGCGAATGAAATTATTGGAAAGCACGTTTGTGTTTAATAAATTAATTTTCACATTATTGTAAGGCTAGTGAATATTTAAATATTTCGATATCGATAAAAGGGAGTGGGTAACATTCGATGACAAAAATCATTATCTTGGCAGTTTTAATTGACAATGTAAGTTGACGGGCCTGAATGTAAAGTATTTGTGGTTGATTCTGAGCACTCGGATTATTGGATTCTATAAAGTTTGATTTGATTTACATAAAAAATAATAGAAGTGTTTTATTTTCAAAAAGCTGTATTAAAAAATTTCGACAATAAATTGTAAAATTATTTAAGAGTAAAATAATAGCCAATATAGACAAACATATTCACTTAATTCAAAATTTAAATTGGGAAAACAATAAAATAATTTAAAAAGTTATTATTCATAATAAGGTGAAGAAACAAATGAGATGTTAAATCCTTCGTAAAATTAGCGTCTAGGCATGTATAAGTTAGATAAATGAAGCCAAAATTTAACAGCAGATTCCAGAACACTGTCTCATTTTATTACTGCTTTTCAAAACTTACTCCTCGAATAAACATTGCATATATTACGAAGATTGAAAAAGCAATAAATTGCCGATAAAGAAATTGAAATTTTTAAAATTGTGTGATTGCTCATACAAAAATTAGAGTACGTCATTAAAGATTCTTAAAACAAAAATTTTTTTTTAATTTTTAACAAAATAAGTAGAGCCAGTAATTTGGTTATAAACTACTTCGTTACAAAAAATATAACAGCATGTTATTCAGGAAATTGTAAATATTCTTCGGAATATAATAATTCAACATTAAGAATTCTGGTAATTACTGACGAATAGAACCTTCCATAACATAACATAATATTGTTCCGAATTCAATATTTTCTTTGTAACATAATGAGCTTTGTCTTAGATTACTAATTTTTTATGCAAAACTTTTTAAAATGTCAAATTGCTGTAAAAAACGTTGATAAAACCGAAGAATGTAAATTGTTAAAAAAAATGGTGTCATCTTTGAAATCTTATAATTTTACGATGAAAGATCCACTCGGAAACACTCGGGGAACGTGACCGAGGCCCTCGTCCTGAATTTTAATATCAGATGTACGAGAATGGCATCACTCCATCTAGATACCTCACTTCGTTAAACCAAGATAAACAAACCAGAGGTTGCAACTCACTACGCTACAATTATTAAAAATTTTTAATTTCTAGGACACCTTCATTCATAGAAAATTTCAAGAAATTAGCCTGGTTCTTTGCCCTTGTTTCTACTGATTTTTTAACAAAATATAAAAAGTCAAAGTTCACTGTCGTAAATTTGACGCTATTTACTTTGTTTTTGTACCTTCCCCAACTGTAACTTTATTTATAATTATTTGATGGTTTTCAAAGAGGTTACGTTTTTTTAAACCTACAGTAAATGCGTAATTGAATTTTCATAAATCGTAATTGAATTAATTTGTCTTATCACCTGATGACTAACTCTTTCTTTGCAGAGATGAAGAAAGTGTTTCGGACACCCATAAAAAATAGTTTCAAGCGTTTTTACTGCAAGGGTAGATTCTTAAGGATTGAAGAAGATTCCCTTAGTCACTGTGATGATAAAAAAATGATTGAGACCAAAAACTTGTATCACTTCGAGAATTTTTTATTCTTTCTTAGTAAGGGATTGACAAATTTTTGTTACATCACTGCACTAAAAATCGATCGATCTTACTACAAGTGTGATTTCTAGACAACATGAGGATAACCTTTGACTGGGTCATTACATTTTTCAAAATAAGTATGTCCAAAAACTATTATAACTTTGGAAAATTTTCCTTTATTTTTAATAAAGGAAGTTCGGTTATCATTTTCTGGGACCTTTAACAAACTTAAACAAACTTTTTAATATAACTACCAGTTACATGAAACTTTTTGAATTGACTACACATCCAAAGCATTATATTATATAGTTTTACACTTTTATAATTAACGGTACAGGGAACTATTCCTTATATTGCGCACTAAAAAAGACCCTGATATTGTGCGGCGGCGTCCTACTGGAATTTCTGTGACTTCTTCTCTTGTCAGTGAAGTGACCTTGCCGCTTGTGACGTTTATTTTGCCCCGCCTTTTATTGTAATTCTGATCGAGATAATCATATGTATACATTCCAACAAGAGCATTATGAGTCTCCAATATAGCATAGACGTCGCCATCAAATGTTGATAATACAATTTGTTCTTCGGTTGGCATAGGCGTATACATATTCCTTTTTATATTCATGTCAAGTGTTGTATTTTTAGGAAAAGTATATCTGCGAAGTTCAAATATCCGGCTTTGATTCAAGCGGGGAATGAGCCGAATAAATCCCAGTTCTTCAAGTCCACATCCCGATCCGTTATAAGTAGGAAGCATTTTAGGAGGAAGAAGAGTACTGACAGGAGAAACAAAAGGACTGGCAGGAGGAAGAATAAGACTGGCTGGAGGAACAATAAGACTGGCATGAGGGGACCTATACCTGGCAGATGGAGACCTAGATCTCACTCGAAGAGGAGCATCGGTAGCAGGTAGTGTTCTTTTTGGTGAATTATTACTACCAGAAGAAGAAGGCTCGCCACGAGGAATACCAGGCATAGGGTCACCTTTTGGTGGACCATCGAACTGTAAACCTAAATCTGCAAGAAGAAAAAAGGATACAATAAAAAATAGAAAAAAATTATTATTAAGCATAAGGTGAAGAAACGGGTCGAATGTTGAACTCTTCGTAATATTAATGCCTTCTTTTAAAGAACTCCATATCAGCAAAAGCACGCATAGGACAATTCTTTTGTTTGTGTAAGACTTTAACACCATTCCATTTTCTAGCATTAGGTCTTTAAAATCTAATAATCTTTATCTTCACATACTAATTTTTTGTGTAGAACGCTAATAAAACTCAAAAAACTGTAAATTGTTAATAAAAATTAACTTATTAATTAAACTAATGATATTAAAACTTAGATTTCTTCATCGTGAGTAATGTTCAACGCTGCTAATATTCAGTATGAAAAGAAACTAACACTAACTAAAATAAAAAAATAAAAATTTAGGCTTCTTCGAAACCTTATAGTATTATATTAAAATACTGTTTACAAATTATGATTTTCAGATAAGAGCATTATTATAATACTTGTATAGTATTTTTATATGGTATTTAGAAGAAGGAGGATTTTTGATAAAATGTGGATTTCTTTAAACAAATTTTTCTATGCAGAAAGATTAAAAATATAATTT
>NC_046657.1:46559008-46568400 GCF_010883055.1 Belonocnema kinseyi
AAATAATTCATATTTACCAATAGAGTTCAAGATGATTGCGATAGTGAAGACCAAGATGTAAACGGCCCTCATTTTTGCCAAGTAGATAAAAGACTGATTGGTATATTAGTACAATAATTATAATCCTTCTTTGAAAAAATATATCTTGCATGCGTTATTTAAAAAAAAAGCTCGTTTTTTCGAGATATTTACATTTCATTAGGCATTTATATAAATAAATTGTTATAAAACATTTTTTGGAACCCACATCATAATTTATATACACTATCTTCGATTATTATCTTCAAGATGGCCCGAGCAACAAGCACAATCGCTGATGACTGAAAGCCGATGACGTGGTCCTTAATAAAACTATACTTTTTTCAATTACTTAGAATACTTATTTAATTCCACGTTAATTGTCCCCCAGTGGATATATAATTATGACAGTTTGGCAAATAATTTAAGTACTCAAATTTAAGAATCTTATATAAAAACTACTATTTTAAAATTAGATTTTTCTAAGCATTTTTTTTAAAAGCCTTTAACTTCCTTTTTATTTTTGCCATTTAAATTTTTCCTGACTGTTTTTAAAAGATTATTTTTTACTCTTTCATTTTATTTTGTTAACAAAAAAATTTTTTAAATTAAGCAAATTTTAAACGAATTAACAGTTGACTTCACTTTTTCTGACCATTTCAGGTATTTGTGTATTTTTTCAGGATTCTTGAAATATAGCTCGAGGTTTTGGTATTAAAGAAGGTCCTAGTAAAAATATGGTCCAGTGAATAGTTTCTGAAATAAAGGCCCCAATAGGAAGGCAGTCAATGCTCGTCCTTAGACGTAATGATTTAGTATTCCACAGACGATTTTGCAATCCAAACATTTTTTCAAAGCATTCAAGTTCATTCAGAATGGCACAGAATCAGCTAATTAATAGTTTAAATATGTTTATCGGCAGGTGAAAGGGATTTTATATTATTTCTCATTTGTTATAAACAAATAAAAATTGCAGGCCACTCTTAAATTAAATATTAAATTAAATAGTTTGAAAAATGATAAAAAAATGTTATATTCTTTCGTCAATAAAATATAATAAAAAAAGTGAAAAATAAGCTTCGGAGAAACCTCAAAAAAATTTAATTTGCTAAAATATAAAGGAAGTTAAAGACTTTTGAAATAACTGCTGCCAATTCAACTATTTGGTTGAAAATTCACGCACTTGGTTTGAAGTTGAACTGTTCTGAAAATTTTTTTAATAATTGTACAAAAAATTAAACTAATAATTTTTTCATTTAAACTATGTGTTTCTAAGTTAAAGAATTTACCATTTTAATGTACAAGGTGCAGTCATTTAGGTGTCAAATTTAGCATCCAATTTTTGAAGGAAAAATTTGCAACAAATAAGAAAAAACTATTTTACCGGCGGTTTCTTCTTACAAACTATTTTCTACGTCGCTATAAGCAAAGATTCGTTATTCTTATATATCAAGAGTAGTGCACTCGAAAAGATTTAATGTAAATAATTAATTGAATTATTATTATTTCCATTAATATTATTTAATTGATTTCATTATTCAATTCATTAATTATTTTATACAGCAGGCATCGAATTTAGTAAAAAATGTTGCAGGAAAAATTTGCAAGAAATAAGCAAATAACTGTTTTACCGGCGCTTTTTTTACAAACTATTTTCTATCATAATTTAGACAACAAATTTTATAAACTCCATCAGTAAGTTGAAAAATGTTAAGAGAATCTTTTCCTAATTTTATAAACTTATCCAGTATAGATTCAATTCTAAATGTTGTTTTAATATTAAAATCATTTCAAATTCTTTTAGCCTCAAAAGACAGACTGGTGAAAAGATTCATGTGATAGTTTAAAATATGTATCTACTAGATTTTTTATGACAATTAACAATGGAATAAAGGATCTTATTAAAATCATGGTCTTTTACTTGGTCTGAAATATGTCATTTTTTACACCTAACTACAATTATAATTAAACTAATATTACTATAATATTAACTATTAATTAATAATATTTAATAATAATATTTTAGTAATAATATTTCAATAATTTTTTTACATTGAATCTCTCCAAGGGCACTATCTCGATATGTAAAAATAATTAATCTTTGCGAATCAGGACGTGGAAAATAGTTAATAAATTTCCCCTGAAAACAAAAATGTCACTAAATTCGATGCCTGTTGTGTAGGATGATTAATTAAATCAATTACATTAATTAGATTAATCAAATTATTTAGATTAATTAAATGATAATAGTAATAATAATTGAATTAATTCTATACATTAAATCTTTTAGAGTGCACTGTCTATGTATCTAAGAATAATGAATCTTTGCGAATAAGGGCGTGAAAAATAGTTTGTAAAAAGTAAGTGCCGGTAATGTAGTTATTAGCTTATTTATTACAAATTTCTTCTGCAAAATGTTTGTACTAAATTCGACGTCTACTAAGTAGAATAATTTGTATGATATATTTTGATATTGAAAACCAAATAAGACATGTGAAAAACCCATTAAAAAATTAGAAAAACAAATCCCATTTTTATTCTAATTTAAAATTCCCACCAAGAAGAATGCATCTTTACCGACAGTAGACATGATTTGCAGTACGCTCAAGTAACGCTGCGCAATCAGCGCCAGACAGCTGTCAGTCGCTTTGATCTCTATTCGGGTAGATTGTTTAACCACTTTACTCTCATTTTTTAGTTGTTACTCGATTTGTTTCAAAAAAACAGATAGCAAGCGCATATTCCACAGCCGTGGAGACCCTTTAGGTGGTGGAAAAATGTTCAGAGTTCTGATGTAATTTTACACTCATTTAAACTTTCACAACTCTCAGTATTCAGAAACTTTTGTCATTTAATTAGCTTATAGCGGATGTTCAAATATTATACAAGATGAGTCAAGTTGGCCTGATGGCTTTTTCGGCCGATTGAAGTGAATTTGAGGAAATAAAAATACTTCTAATCCATCAAAATGAACAACAGAGAATTCAAATAATGAATAGAATTTCGGAGAATTAAAAACAAAAAATTCAAAGAAATCTGAGGATTTTTAATGTTTTCGAAAATTCTAAAATATTCCTGGTATTCAAAAAATCCAAGCAATTCAACCGAATTGAAATAATTACAAAAATTCTTTAAAGAATCTAAAGGCTTCCCAGGATTTAAAATATTTCAAAGAAGCACAAAATAATCCATATAAGTACAAAAATAAAACAAATCTTTAAAGAAGTAAAAATGTTCAAAGATTTCAACAAATTTTACAGAATTTAAAGAAATACATAGAATTTTAAGAATTCTTTGAAGATTTCAAAGAAATATTTAAAGAACTCAAATTGATCTTTAAAGAATGATGAGGAGTCTGAAGATTTCAAGGAATTGTATAGAATTGAAATAATTCTACAGAATTCAAGGAATTCTATAGAAATCAAAGAATTCCACATACAAAATTATTAATCATTTAACAAAATTCTAAAACATGTACAGAATTTCAGAGATTTCAAAGATTTCTAAAGATTTCGGCAGAAAGTCTTAATTATTTGAAAGAATTCCAAATAATTCTTTAGAGACTAAAAAGAATGTAAAAGATTTCAAAAAATTCCAAGAATGACACAGAATGCATAGAAACATTTCCAAGAATTCTTCAGAGTTTTAAGTAGTACAAGGAAGTCTAAGTAATCCAAAAAAATTTACAGTATTTAAAAAGAAAAGCATGGAGTCGACTCTAGAAGTGAAATTTGCAAATGTTTTAAAGATGGCAGATCAGCCTTAGGAAGCTGTCTTTAAAATGAGAAAGGTTTATTACGCCATGAAAAATATTTATTTGTTAACAATTTTTTATGTTAAGTCTATGTAATACTAACCCCAAAATGATTTACAGAAATAATCTTTTGCAACAACCCACGTAACGTAACGTCATTCATGGAGGTTTTTACATACTTCTTAAATTCTAGAAATCGGACCAAAATTTTGTTGCCATACTTTTTTTTTACTTCCAGAAATAAAGGAGTGTACGAAAGTTTTTAAGTATCCCTGGTGGACCGAAAGAACCGAACAGAGCCTCTAAAAAGTACCCGTAAAGACTCAATTGGTCCCCATTCGGTTCCTTTTTAAAAAACTAAAAAAAAACAGCAAAATCAACTTTTAAATTGTTGAAATTCGGATTCAACGTTAAAATTTGTATTAAAAACTAACGGAGTAATCGCAATACTTTTTCTCAAATTTAACCCACAATTGGGAGAAAAAGTAAATAAATAAATTTCTTTACTTTTTTCCCAATTGGGGGTTAAGTTGGCAGAATCTTTTATGTTTTTAGGGATTTTATTTACCTGGAAGGGATCAACATTTTTGTTTGGAAGAGGCCGGTTTTTTCCGCTTAATAAATTTATTGATTTTAAGAAGAGAAATTTTCATTCTCAATTTTTTCGAATTTAGAGAAGATACTTTAAAAAATCTATTTTTATTGAGGCATTTATATTTTGTTTTAAACGTTTTTTTTTCGAGTTTGAAGAGGGGCATGTTTCATTTTTTAGAATTATCATTAATGCTAGTTAAAATGGAGGATTATAGTTTATTTATAAAAGTTTGAAATTTTAAGTCTTTCAGTTTAATCACACTTAAGGGCATGTGACACACTCAAATGTCTATGTTACTGACCTCACTTTTTCAGTTTACTGAATTTTCTTTGAACTTCAGAACTTTTTTTGTAAATTAGATATCGGACTGAAATTTTAGAAAATGTATCAGAAGACCATAAACTACATCTGCGTACTTCATTTTTGTAGGAGTTTCGCTACAAATTATTTTCAACGAAATAAAAACTGGGGCCATTTTTTGATATATTTTATTTGTACCTTGACATTTCTCGAACCTAAGAACTACGATCCTCTGATGTATTTTCCAAAGTTTAGGTCCGATACTTTATTTACAAAAAAACTGTTTAAGTCAAAAAACACAAAATAAATTCAAATAACTTAATAGGTGGGGTTGGTAATATAGGTATTTGAGTGTGCTACATGCCCTTAATTGAAATGTTTCAATTCAAAGTTGTTAAAAGGTTCCACCTAGGAATTTGAGTTTTTAATAGAGATTGGTTGCAGAAAAATATATTTAAATTCAAGATGTTTGAATCTAAACGAAAATCTGTTAGAAAAAAAACGTTTCTTTTGTTAACAGCTTCCCAAACCTGATCTTCCATCTTTAAAACATTTTCGAATTTATCCTCTAAAGTCGAGTTCACGCTTTTCTTTTTCACAGCCAAATCCTTTTCCACTTCCTTAGCCATTTCAACGTTTGCCTGCCTTTTCCGTTCCTGTATATCTAACTAAAATAATGAAAATCAATGTATAGCATTATTTATATTTTTAAAATAGCACCCTGAAATTGTTTCAATATCTTAACCATTTTCTGTTTCTTCTTTAGCAAGTGTTTCCTTTTTGAAATATAAACAATTTACATGATAAATATATTCTTTCAAACTTATTTTTTATGTAATAAACAAAGTCTAAAAAAGTTTTTCATTGAACTTTTTTGGACGTGCAAAGTTTGATCTTAACATTTTTTTCATGTCTATCATTGTTTCTAAGAAAAAGTAGAAAATTCTTTTGTAACAAAAAAGAATTCTTCTGACTACAAAAGTTATTTAGCAAGCTTGAAACTTACAAGATATCTTCATTCTCAAACTACAAGTGCAAAAAAAATTGACAAATAATGTAAAGGTGTACTTTTTGCATCAGTCGATTTTTAATTTTTTCATAAAAACCGTTACCATTTTGTGAATTTTAATCCCTTTTTCATATTTCCTGTGGATTTTAAAATATGACAAAGAGCGCAATTAGAATTAAAAATAGAAAAATAAATATCTCGATTAGCTCAAAAGTTATAGAGGTTTAAAGACAAAATAGAGTTTTTTACATTAGGTAGTACATTATGCAACAAGGGGCGAAAGGAGCAGATTTTTCGGAGGGAAAAATCGACTTTCATCACGTGTTGAATACATTATTTTATTCCACTCTCGACCGTCACCACCTTTGGGACCTGAAAAGCGCCGGGTCCGAAGCATTGTTCTATAGCTTTGTCCGCCCCTTGAATTCTGATCAACTAATTTTTACTTTCGCCCCGCAAATTTCTTTTTTTCCCCCGCTGATTTTACTTTTGCCCCGCGAATTTTACTTTCGCCTCGCTGACATAACTTTCGCCAAGCTGATTTTACTTTCGCCCCGCAAATTTTACTTTCTCCCCGCTGATTTTACTTTCGGCCCGCTGATTTTACTTTCACCCCGCTGATTTTACTTTCGTCCCGAAAATTTTACCTTCGCCCCGTTAATTTGACTTTCGCCCCGCTAATTTTACTTTCTCCCCGCAAATTTTACTTTCGCTCTGCTAATATTACTTTCGCCCCGCAAATTTTACTTTCGCTCTGCTAATATTACTTTCGCCCCGCTAATTTTAGTTTACACCTGCTAATTTTACTTTCGCTCTGCAAATGCACTTTGCGCGAAAAATATGTTACTTACGCCCCTATTTCCAGGGGCAAAAGGTAGCCATTTCGGGCAAGTGTGGAACAAAACAACATATTTCGCCCTCGATAGGTTCTGCGATTTCAGGTCTATGTTTTGAAATGGATTAGGTCTAAAAATTTTAGTTAGATTTTAGTTCAAGACTTATTTATTAAATATTTTCAAATTAAACAATAAAGATTTCTATCTTCAAAAACAATAGTAACGAACTAAATTCTTTTTTCATTTTTTTTTATAACAACTTTTATTATTTATTTTTTTTGACATCAGTTTAAAATGGATTTTACTTATAATTAGAGTGAAAAAGTAAGTTTAATTGCTTTTTTTAATAACATTTTCACTCTATATATCTTGCTGAAATAAAAAATTTTTCTTATAGCACAACCATTTTTTCGGTTATTTTAAAAGTAAACAAAAGATATTGCGATCTTTAAAAACAATTGTAATGGCTTTAAACTGTTTTTAATTTTGTTGGTCACAACCTTAATAAATTATTTTATTAATATGATTGAAAATTCATGTTACCAATTATTTTGGTTTAAAAAAATAGTTCAAGTGCATATTTTCACTCATTATCTCGTTTAAATTTTTCTTATTGTGTTACATTTTTTGTTAATTATTTTCAGAGTGAATGAACTGTTTTAAAATTTTTTTATACCGATCGCAATAAACTGTTTTATGAATATGATATTGGAAAAGTTGTAAATTAATTCAGATAAATATATTTACCATTCCAAAATGCTTTTCAAAAATTGCATGCCAATTACAAACAATTCAATTGTTTATTTAATTTTTTTCGCAATTTAAGGTATTTTTGTATAGTTTTAAAAGAAGAGTATAATAGTAATAAATTATTCATTCTGAAAAATAAACATCACATAGTTTTAAAACTATTATTGTGAAATTTGAATTAGGGTTTTGATATTGAAAATGTTAATTTTCAACCTTAAAATCTGTATATTGTTTAATTTTTAATAGATTCAGAACCGAAGTGTACATAAATTATTGTAAATTTTTTTACAATCGAAATAAAGTTTAGTTTCAAAAATTATTAATTAATTTATTATATATTCACAGCTAATGAACTCCAAATGCTTTTTATTGACAATTTTAAATTTCAAAATCTTTAAATTTCTTAAGTGCTCGAAACTGAATTTTTTAATTCTTTCAATCAAAATTGAAGTTTAGAAGTAAAGAAATGAAATTAAAAAATCAACGTACTATTATAAATTTTTATTATTTAATTTTATATATAAAAAGTATACCGCCCCTAGACAGTTGTATACGTATAAAGAAATAAAAAAGATTGTTCATAATTACTTAGCGTGATTGCTCGATACCTACAATAGGGTCTAGAAAAAAAACCTTATTTTTTCTGCTAAAATGATTTTTTTATTGTATCAAAATTTCCCCTGATTATTGGCAACATTAAAAAAAATAGGGATCTCTTAATCTCATTATTTGCAAAAAACTTCTGATTTTATTTCAGTTGCGACTGTCAATGGATGTTTTACTTTAGAATACAAATTTATAAAGTGCATATATACCAAAGTAAAATGAAATACTTATAGTGGGAATTAAAAAAAAAATTATTAAAAGATGGACTTGGGTCTATAGTTTCCTGGAAAAACTCGAATTGTCAGGAAAGTTTTTGTACAGAATTTAACCAGTCGCACTGAAATAATTCTAAAGATAATATTTTTTAAATATTTGTATTGATAAGTTTCAGTATATCAGATGTCCACAAAATATACTGATAATATATAGTTTTACATTTCCGAAAAAAAAATTCTCCAGAATTTCGCGCTTTATTAAAAAAATATTTTGTCAAATTATTTATATCAATTTCTATAATTATAGGTATGTGAAATTGGTAAGTCGCTGCATAAGTTTACTTCCTTATTACTGTGCTTTTAATTGTGAGTTTCAAATTTTAAAATAATTCTGAAGCAATCTTTCGATTCAGTAACTCAATTCTTATGGTTCTAAAACAAAATTTTTTATGCAAATACTCATCAAGGCAGTAGTTTATTTTACCTATGATGATGATTTTTCCGCTAATAAAATTCACTATACAGGATGTCTTATAATCGAGTTGCCGGAAATATATGGATGTATACAAAAGAAAAAAATCCTTTTCCAAAAAATTAGGTGAAGTTTTAGTTTTTGCGTAACAAGATATTTAGACTGGGCCAATCAGGAACGCGATATACTAAGCACACGTGCGTGAGTAAGCACGAGTACAACGTGGTGTTATTGAATCAAGCGCCAAGGTGGGGTTAAAGGTGTTTGCACAAATAAATACGTGTGAAGTATGCTGGGAACAGCTCACGTACGAGCCGTCCGTGCATACACTCAGAGTGATAACCAATCGCATGCGATCTGTCGCGCTGCTGCGCTGCGAGCGGGCTACGTACTGAACCCGACAGGTGAACGGTACGTAGTGAGTTCGCATTCCAGCACACAGTGGGCCAGGAGACCCGATTTCGTGGCTAAAAGTCGCTTCTTGAATTAGGAAGAATGAAATTAACTACTAAACTGAGGAAGAATTGAAGTATTTTTGACGACAATTATACGTTGATTGATGAATTTTTGTACCGATGATATAGGCACAAAGTAGAAAATCTTGCTAAAATTAGTAATGCTACTGACGTTCGTGGAATACGTTTTTTTATTCCAAGAGGTCGATTCCAAACCTCCTACCTACATTTATTTTATTAATCAAAGTGTAAACTTTCTCTGAAGTCAATTGAATCTGGGATTGTCAATTGCAATTTAATACAATCATATTATTAGTGAATGTAGAACAAGATTATACAGCAGAGCACCTGCTTCCGATTGCTCATAACATGACATAACACA